>NW_019213740.1:125248-151057 GCF_002532875.2 Varroa jacobsoni
ATATACAGAATATAAGTTGGTGCGAAACGTGTACCCTATTTTATCCAGTTGGGTTGGAAACGGTTTGATTAATAATAGGAATTGGCTAATGTAATTTCAGCCAGTGTACCTCTGTCAATTTGAATTAACCATGCTACGATGGACGCATTGATGGCGTACGAAATCCACGCGACCACTGGGACTTTCAATAAGTAAAATTTATAATAATCTTCTGTGTAAGTGTTACATCTAATACTGAGTAGTACAAGATTTCTTTGTAGTTTCATAATGCTCTTTGAGCTCAACGTAGAGCTTGATCATGCATAGAAATGAAAAAAAAAAAGCCAACAAATATTGACAGATACAGTTGACTACTCTCTTCTATCCATACAATAAAAAGGCGAATAGGGTGCCTTTTATATAACAGACACTTAAGCAATAAATTGCTGCAATTACGATAATGATATGCGTGTCCCGATCTTGATCTCCATGAACGACAGCATCGGATTAGAACGTGCGTGTTGGGTACGAACTCTTGAGATGGACAATGTTTGCCCCCTGTCCTATATTTGTGGCTTGGCCGAAGGATGTAACAATTCAATACCTCACGATAAGGAATAGGCCCGCCTAAACAACATGCTGTATAGAGAAGGACAGAACAGCTGAAACCAGCTCGGGGTTCCACATCATCGGAATAGCGTTAAGAGCAAAAAAACGAGACGAATGCCACAGGGATACTACTAACTAAAGGACACAATTACTCAGAAATGAACGGCGGAGCCATAGGGGTATAGGTTATTTCTGCGTATAAGGTATGTTGTCAAAGTAGGCAAACACGACTCCTATCTCGAAACGCTATTACGGGCGGCATGTTATTTACAACCAGCTACTCGGAATAATATTAAATCATAGGTGAACAGTGAATTAGAATGATTCAAAGTCGCATAGCCTTTGTTTGCGACCTGTTAAACTCGTTACGAACTGAGAAGTCGCTGATGTTCTGTTGAACCCGATAATAACTTTCTGTTAATTTGTCAGATCATTATCCAGTCTGATGTCGCGTTACTCCGATGCACGGGTCAATCAGGCCATGATTTGCGTTGCGGATTAGACATTCATATTTTTTTTCCCTATTGGAAGAGGATCTATTGGAAAAACGTATAGGCCAAACAAGTATAAAGCACCCGTCTGCCAAAATGCCACAGAGAAAGCAATGTAAAAAAAAGTAGATCGATACGACTCGAGTCGCATCGAAGATGAACTGAGGAATAGAGAATAAGCAGCGCATTCGAGCGATTTAGCCGAAACGCTGCAATCCTAATGCCTCTACAGAAGAAAGCCATCAGCTGAAAGAGGTACCGGTAAGGACGCGATAGTAATCGAATCAGCCCCACTTGTGTTATGTAATCTCAATAGACCTTTCAAATAATGTGCTATACCTTTGGTTTGAAACAGCTATCTACCTGTCATTAATTAATAGTCATCGATATGGCGCGAATGGCGGACAGGACCGCAAAAAAATGCGACTACATTTGCGCAACCATGGCATCAAGTCGAAGCGCTATTAGTCGTATCAACAAATTATGTCAGACTTTTGTAAGTCTTAGTCGTGTTTATGGCTATATCATAAAGGAAGAAATATTAGTACATATGGGGGTATCGAATCAAATAAGCGGAGGATCTAGGTCATGCCTGTTCCTGCTTAACCGAAGGCGTTGCCTCGGTATCGTTGACAATAATGGGCTATGCGCTAAACTTCTTAGTGTCCCGAAACAAGCATCTCAGTTTCATCCCTTTGAAGCGAAGCACAGCATCTCCTCCGCGGGAAGGGTGCGGAGAGGTACGATGTTTGGAAATAATGGAGCAACCCGATCGAACGATATGGAGATTGTTCGCCTCCGCTTTTCGATTCTCGTTTCAATTTTCTATTTAGTTGAATATGAAATAAATCTCGATTGATTGGACACGAGCTTGGCCCTCCTTCTCTTTGCCTTCAGCCAGCTACCGTACACAGCACAGCATCTCTCGCTAACTGGTTTCGAGTAAGTAACTTCGATTGAGAGTGTGCTTCACTCGCAGTTACACCTGGGTCCTTTGGAACTGGGTCGGCTATACTGGGTGGTGGCATTTCTTGGGCGAATTTCTCCGCATACAATCTGCCTCGTTTATTCGTCGTTCGACGTATCAATAAGAGTCTCAATGTATCATTGGCTTCTGTTATACGTACATTTAAAGACACAGTGGTTTGACATTGTACTTAACAAAAAAGCTGAAAGCCAAACGTTCAGAGGCAAAAACAATGTGTAAAAACGATAAAAATCAGCGTTTTACTACTTACACCATCAATGGCTAATAAAAAGCTAACGTTGTTAAAACGTTCGCCAACAGGACTGTCATCTGTCGTGATATCTCTTTGTATTCAACCAGTGTCGACAATCGATTCTTTGGATCTCAAGTCCGCTGGCTCTCCGCGTTGTGTCGAGGAGGATGATTATCATCAGGTTCCTGTTCAGGACATACGGCTATTGTGACTCAACTTACGCCATAACGCCTCGAGCCTAAGACGGCCAATGAAAAACTGTAGTCTGTCATCGCCAACGTATGTAATACTTCTTCTAAATTGAGAATTGATGTAGTGAGCCACGTGTCGATTTCAACGTAATTGTCGCAAATAAATAGAGTCAACATGAGCCATCCTTCCTTTCGGATTGTCATGCCATCGTGTAAAACTTCTTGAAACTTCCAATGAGCCAAGAACGACGTTCCAAAGATACGACGCACTCTCGGGATTCTTGGACATAACCTTGCGCCATTCACTAGATCTACGCGACATCAATGTTTTTGGCTCAATCATACATCAAATCCAATGAAGCTGGGAAAGAAAACTGTTTTTTCCCGGTAAACGGTAACGGCAGGTAAAAACTTTTATGTGGTGTCGATTATTCGAGTTACCGCCTGATCAAATGACAACAAGATTTTTCTAAGTGTTTTTAAGTTTTTTTTTCTACCGAAATGTGAACATTTATAAGCTAAGCAAAGTTTCGCAGCCTTTTTTAAACGTGTTTTTTTTTTCTGTTTATATTATATGTTTATAATATATATAAAATGGTATTAATTTAAATAACAATTTGCAATCGTCTGCTCTTCTATGTTTCTTACTTTTGTTTTCTTGATATAATCGTTTGCGGTGTCGCCTGGATAGCAGCCCTAGTGGTTCTAGTAATAAAACGATATGTTTGTTATGTTGACAGCTAAAGCCATACTACCTCGAAAGCTCTCCAGGAAAACCCCGTCATCATATCGCATATGTGATGAAGAAACAATGATAAATAGTATATGCAGTTGAACAAATGTAAAACTGGAAAGGGCAAATTAGGAGAAGGTATCCATAGTGGGAGATAACGAGGGCAAGATAGACTACAACGAAATCCCTGCACCCCTATAGCGGTAATGCTTTCTTTGTCCATGGAGCTCGCGCCCACGTGTACATTTGGGGTTCAATAACCCCTAAAATAACAAAACAGATACAACAGGCAAAAGAGATGGAAATAGACATGATGATTTTCATATTGATACTCCAAGATGCTGCATTTGGCCTTCCATCACGCATCAAGTCGCTGCCTCATGATTGTTTAGCAAATGACTTTGTATCGCTTGCAGAACGCAGCTAGAGACAAAAACTCGATGAATACTACGGGTCGAAGCCATCACGAACTCATCGAACGGCCGCACTCCAACATAAAAGTATAATCACAAAAAGAATCAATACAACAGGATACAAGATGTAATAACAACAAAGGCAAAAAGCTGTCCTAGCCATTAGAGCGGCCACGGCAACAGCAACAGCAGCATCAGCAGTTAAAAACGTCCCTGCTGACCAGTAAAAATATGATTGGCGCTACCGTCTCCATTAAATATGTTTTTGTTGTGGCTGGCGCCATTATCTATCTACTGCCATTACGCTGTGCCACCGAATAGAAAGGAAAAAGGCATAAAATATAGAAATCGAACGGAAAGTAATATAGCGAAGTGGCGTAGTCCCGCACAGTCACAACGGTTTGGCCAAACTTTGACGAGGTTCCAACAGTATCTAGTTAGTCGACTATCGTAGCTGCAATGTATATCAGAAGGTGAAGGGGACAGGCGGTCAAAATGCATTACGAAGCAACAGGTGCAACGTAAAAGAGACGACGAAAAAAGCTGAAGAAGCAGCGAAAAAGGACTTCTTAACTTTTTCCATGTGCGCTGATTTTCCGCAGGAGTTGAGTGATTTGAAGTGCTTTGTCGCTGAAGGTGATACTGTGTTCGTTACATTGAAGGCAACAGTGTCCTGCAGAGATTAAGATTTGAGGAATAAAACGGACCTAAATGATGGCGTCATTTCGCTTTTTACTGCTGTCTACCATTGTTATTCGGCACGTTAACGTGATGAAGTTGTCACGTGACGAAGACGAGCATCGTTTTGCAATGGTATGAAAATATTTTGACCTGTGCGTCTTACCGATCGGAAAGGTCATAAACGGAACAATAGCTACATAAGATATTATGCATTCTCTAAGTGTATTAATAAATTTATCTGAATAGTTGTATTGGGATTGCATTGGACGAGGTCAAACATGCCATTGCATTAATTGTCTGTTTGCGGTTGGAAAGCAAAACAATTACCAGATACGCGTCCCCCTTTAGAGCAGCATTACAGATTTTCTGTTATTATCAGTATCATGAAATTCTTCAAAAATTCATAAAACATAAAGTACCTGCACGCATCTGGAAGTACAAACACATCGCTATACATAGATAGCTTTGGGTGGGGGCTGTGTATGTTTCAGCCCCAGAAAGCGTTGATTATAGAGTTGATATTGGCCGTCCCTCGCTCGCAAGAAGGCTCGCAGTCGGTTAGACAGTAGCAATTTTCGACACCAGCAGCTGAAGCAATACCAATGCATTACTTATGAATAGTCTCGTACATTATTAACACCACATACGTATGGAAGGAAGATTCATTTTAACGCTTCAGGCCGTAAAAAAATGACGCAGTAAAGAATCCCGAATGGCTGTAAGGGCCGATATCCAGCATGTCGTCATGACAATGACAACACGCGCAGTCGACAAACAGAATTTAATCATAACATAACGACCTAAGGCTGCATTTTTCAAAAGCGCAGGTAGATTGAACTCGTTTGCATAGATTCATTATGTCATACTACTTAAGCAGATATGATATCGACGGCTTAACGTGAAGTAAGTCTCATGAACTTTTCGAATGGGGAAATAGTTATATAATAAATGTATAATAAATGGGGTAATATGACTCAACGTTATTCAACTTTTAATCAAGTTCGATTTCGTATTCAAAGTTCACGGGCCCATATTCCAACAGGCTTTATGGAATTAACTTCTGCTATTTTCTGCTAGACCTCCAAATTCCCTAACAGAAAAAAGATTCCGCCAACAACCGTTTGAAAAGCGAACACGAATTCAGTTTGTTCCTACTTTAATAACGTTACGACCTATGACCAGAAATCTGTGTTCTAGGTGAAGTTATAAAAGAGCAAATGAAAGACAGGGTTTATCTTTCATATCTTTTTTAGAACTAACTTATTTATTTTACGCGGCCAGATATCACCGCCCATATTTTCTCTATCTAGCAGTCCACTAACAGTTAATTAGCATAGCATTGTGTATGGAAAAGGGGGATTCATCAGGTATCCATCAAGTGTCCTTTGTACCGTATTCACGCGGCTGATAAAACCTGCACCTCGTCCATTATGTGACGAACTTAAATATTAGACGCGCGAAATTGTACTGCCGAAATGTGTTGGGCTACCGACACTGCACACGTCCATGATGCAGGAACAGTTTGTCTTTTGGGCTTCAAACTTGATTCTTCGCACTTTTGAGAGTTGCTTTACAATCCTGATAAAACGAGGCTCGCTGATCTTCTACACGAACAGTATCCTACATGTACAGGTCCTATTAGGGCATCCACTTTGTTGTATAATCTTTTGGACAACAACGTTATGAGTTAATACAATATTTCTACCGTAGTTCTATCGCAATCATTATCATCGACACAGTTATACACTAGAGCTACTATTGGTCTATATAAATACGGTTATTTGAATCAATGTTGTAACAACATTGGCACTTTCCCTTTGCCTGTCCTCAGTTTACATCGCTTTTTTGGAGCCATGATTCTGACAGATTATGTCCTTGGCTTGACAGATCGTTACCCTAATCGCAAGATCAGAAGATACTCCGTCAGAGAGTCCTGAACACTAGTACCGTTTTCGACGAATCGTGTTACCTAAATATGTTTATCTGAGGTAGAACGAGTTATTTAATTAGCAGGGTTTAGCAATTACTCTGTATTAAAAGCGGCTGCTTTAAACGCAACAAATGACTAGCGCTAGGAACGTAAAACCAACTGACCCGCGCACACTCTATCATACAGTATTAGGCAGAGAAACTCTGCCCAAAAACATTCTTAGCGTAGCGCCAGTGAACGAATTGATCTCTGAGACATGAACAGAGAAACGTTACGGAAACGTACCCCAATACTTCTGTGCTAGTGAGTTCGTCGAAGCTTAGTTACCGCTCTGACAATCAGCTCGGTAACGCATTCTTTGCCAAAGAAGGAAACTACCAATGCGTAGATCATAATGAAAGAGACACATGTAAGCTAAGTGAGAAATATCGCGATAGGCCAAAGCCAAGTGTCAGACGCCTCGGAGGGTCTGAATGTTGAGTCACCATCATCATCACCAGCAGCAGCAGCAGCATTCATCCCATGCTATGATACGCCATTAAACAGTAGTCGTATACGTGTAAATGTTGAATAAACAAGAAAATTACTGTAAATAATAGATGATTATTGTTTCATAGATGATGCCGATGAAAAGTTAACACAACTTGAATCAGAACCTGAGGTTAATCTGAGTTAGGCCACATTGATAAATAATAGTTTAATGAAGTTGCTTGTTCAGCATTTACTTCACAAAACGCTATTGATCTATGCTGAAATTGAAACTATTCTAGACCTCACTGGAATTTACCTTTATAATTTATGCATTAGGCTTAGGGTGCTTACCTATCATACTGTAGCAATTCCATAATGGATGAAAGCACGTTATGCTAGGTTCGCAGACAACGACAGGAAGCTAATGATCTGCAGCGAAATGAAACGCGTCTAGGCCATTTCCCAAAAGCCGTGTCCCATCGAACCCACCGACTCGGCCGAACTGATCCTCTGGAAATGAGCCCTTTCAAGCAAATCCGTTCGCCGTATCGCGTTCGTAATGTTGTCGTCATCGACACTTCAAATAGGGGCGACGCTTAGCGCGGGTGTGCAAAACTCAAAGGCAATGATTAAATTTTACAGCGCTGGCAACGGCAGTTGTAGATGCCTTCTACAACGCTTCCTACGGACAAAGAAACCGCAGAAACTTTTCTTTTGAAACAAGATCAGACAGTTAAAGTGGCTGATATCCGAGATATTCGATGGAAATTCTGATTTATTCACGGTGATCAGAAAAAGATTAGTGAGGTGTATAGCCGAGTGTGTATCGGCGAGTTTTCCGTATGATGTCACTTGTTCAACCAGTCAATAGGCAACTTATATAAAATGAAAAGTTTTGTTAGCTATATCCGCAACTGTCGAGTGGATTTCCTGCGAAAGTCCAACAAATAGAGAAGTTCTTTTTGGTTTTAAAGAGGATTCGAATTAAAAACAACAATAACTGAATACGTCTATGTGGCTTCTACAGAGAATAAGTAACTTGCGAAAATTCCCATTTGTCCACATATACACAACGTTGTTATGTCGGCGACCGGTATGAAAAAGTTATGCACAACTACCAACTAACATCTGGTATTATCGAGCCGCAAGTTTTGCTATGTGCAAGTTTTTCAAACTGCGCGTAACGCTGAAGCTTCCCTGCGGATGACGTTGAGTGTGGGAAACTGTTTGCCCGTTCGGTGGCGGTTTCCACACCATTTCGTTTCTATGGGCCGAAAAAAGCGAAACCATAATCATTGTCTTCTCTGACTCTACCGTTAACTTTAGTTCACTTGCTACTGCTGCTACAATATCTCCTTTGACTTTCATCTACACGTGGACTACTTAACGGTACGTTAGTCTGGGCGCGCATTCTGACAACTTCGCAAACAGCCGTATTCACCGTGACGTCAGAATTGAAACGCCGAAGGGTAATATTAGGTCTAAATAGTTGTGGTACACTCGCCGCATTTGCAATGCTCGGTTGTAATAATAAGTCTCCTATTTTTATTTCTAAAGGCGATTTTGTGCTGTCCAGCCAACGCTCTTACCAACAATAGCTAGCAGGCGATCCCGCTGGCGATCCGGGGCTTGGACCGATGCTGGCAACTGTAGAAAGGCATTGAACTTTTAGCTGCTTGGTAACGTTGGTGTTAAACGATAATGGGACTGTTCTGAAACCATCCGTTTTCTAGGGGAAGGAGGAACTGTTTACTACGTGGAAATCCGCCGGCGGGAGCCAGGATTACAAACAGACAGATGTAGACACAAACATGCAAATACGCATGCAGGATGAAGTTGTATGACGGCACGGCCGTAGTCGTAGCAGTAGGGTCCAGCTGCTGCTTAGTCACTGGATGCTGAACGCATCGTCTCAGCGTCCAATGCTTTCTCTTTCCCGCTCTCTGTGTACATGGCCATTTAATGTCTCGGATCTTTATGTTTTTCTACTATGATCGCGCAATGCGTCCCCAGCCGCCTTTTTTCGGATCGGTCTGTCAGTCAGCTAGGGAAAAAGATGGGACGCACATGGTAAAGGACGAGCTAACGGCCGACTAGTGCACAGGCGGATGTTGCATGTTTCGACGCTGTTTGGGTCGTTAGGTGGAGAGTCAGGTGGCGCAACAGCAGTAGACGTCAAGCTGCATCGAACCGCCCACGGAACAACGCACAGGATAAACATTTGATTGAAACTAGCGAAATTCTGTTTGCTTAAAGTGGATCTTTCGATCCGCTTGTCCGATGATATTTCGTCCAATGAGAGCGTCGGGCGGAAAACAACGGAAAGCTAAGATGATGGTCATAATAACGGCAGCGTACGCTTTTGCGACGACACTCCTTTTCAGAGGCAAGACAGGACAGGAAATCCTGCATAGCAACGCTGTATTAACGGTAGAAAGCGTATTAATGTTAGGCTTCATTAAACGGACCTTCCGATCTCCTCAGTGCGGAGTTCGACAAAGACCCTCATTTGCGACATACACTTAGAGGACTCGTAAGTAGTTCTACACAATATCGAATTGTGTATTGATCGAAAAATTACTAGTCAAACTCGAACCTTGACCTATTCGAACACAGATTCTTGAACTATTACTTTAAGTTCTTCGTTAACGTCAGCATCCCTTTAGAGAAACCATGTGGAAAAGTATGTTACTTGCAATCGCCCATGTCGTGACGTTGCTTCAGAATAGTTACTTATTATTTCACATAGTTTTTGCCTAAACAGCTTGCTTTAATATCGAAACATTTAGTCATTTCAATATAAGACCAAGATCGATTTTGATAACGCCCATTCGGTATGAACTATAAATAAACTATTCGCTTTCGCTGAAGAAAAGCGAGATTTCTCATGAAATGGTAAAAGGCAGAGGGGCAGATAGACAGTTAGTGATTAGCTCAGCGGACTGACACATAATCAACTTTAGTTATTACTCTCTTCTCCAACGAACCTGTAATGTTTTTCATTCAAATAATCTGCGTTTTGTATTCGCGTTCCCCCCTCTGCAGGTACGTTCATAGGCTTATTTGTTTTGATTCGGCACGAAAAAAATCATTTGATAGATTTACCTCAGTCAATTTCAGTCAGCCTTGAATCAAGGCCTTAGGCGCCTTTGTATTTCGAGGAGACGCACGTCAACCCATGTCTCAATCACGTTCAGATCGGCGATTGATTGACAGACGTATTGACTCTATTCAGACTTCGAAATAGCTATGCGTAAATCGAAAGTGGCTTCACTATTGGATAAATAGAAACCATCAGAGACAAGATAAAAAAATAAACGGATCAATTAAACAGTCGAGACCTATTTATTGAGTAACTCATCTGGTCAGTCAACACAGATTTGAGAACTGTTGATGGTCTATCCTAGCGCCAGCCGTTCTGAACAATGGGGGGTATAACAACCTCCGGAATTCACCAACTCTGAAGACAGCCAGCTTTACAGATGATTGATGGTATCAATATCTTCTGAAGATGACTATCATAATCACTTCACCGATAGTAGTCGTTAATACTTAGCAAGATCAATAATTTTTTCGTTTGATATAATGTTGTGGCGTAATGTAGCCCGAACGTTCCAGCGCACGCAAAACACAAAAAATTATTTCATTAACCGTTTAAAAAGAAACTACAACAAAGTAATGATGTGCTAACGTAAGCCATACTCATATGTTCACATCTCGACTAGACACCATCCCATTTCTATATGCTACTATTATATTTAGATCTTACTGCTAATGTTTGTTTAACACTCGTAAATACACCCTCCATGTAAGGAAGTTCTCGAAGTCTTTTTAGGTATAGCATGAAAGGTGCACTATTAGAAGGGTCACCAGGGCACGCTTTACTGGACTTATCTGGAACTGCTTCAACAGACTTATAAAACAATGTATCAACAATAGAGGCAACTATCAGTTTTAAGGCTCTTTATTTTTCTTTAACACCGTATTACTCTGAGCATTAGTTTCTGGAACTAACTTTTTGCTAACGCTAACATTTGAACGTGACCGCATGCCGGTTATTTGTGCCTATTATACCAAAGAATTCAATGAGGTGCGCGCAAGATTTTCAGTAATTAATTAATAAATTGTCCTATTGTCACCAGACAAATTGATAATAACAAAGTAATATTGGTCACTCGCACCCATATACACAAACAATCAGTGAGACAAAGCAGCGTAATTGAGAACGTGAGCTAATGACGGTATCACCACACCCGTAAGCTACGTTTACGTGACAAGTTAACGCGCCGGGAACGAAGCGTTGTTTACATCTGGTGCGTGCGTTACCTGGCAATTCTATTTTGATTCAACTTGTTCGTCAACGTCTGCCGACGCCATTTATGAAGCGAACGAAGAAGGGAAGCTCATGGCAATGGCTCGCAATTTGCACCAATTGTGCCCTTTGTTCTCTTGTTTCTTCAACCCCCAAGAATTCAAGAAGGGTGAAGGAAGCAGAAACATCCTTCAGCCTTCCACCCAGAACCAGTTAATATTACGATTGCTGTTGTATTACACTCGTATTTGGTCGCATTTGGACCCGGCCCCAAGCTAACGGCAAACAAGTTTCGACTTATACGGCGATCGGTAGTCTGCTAATGTTTGAACTTTCCCCTACCCTCACAGCCCGTGTTTCCTCCTATATCCCGCCTACTTCCACCCCTAGCGCTTTGCCGTAATTTGGGCAAAACGGACGGATCCGAACGCCATGGGAAAGGCTCATTCATAAATACAGTGGCGATATAAACAGTGGCAATGCTGTGAGCCAGTGTGAGGATACGAAATGCAGGACAACTACGTCAGCGGCCTCATCTATTTTAAGAGATTCGCCCCCACAGGAGAGGCGGCCAGGCACCTGTGAAACATGTAAACTGAATCGGCCTGCTGTATCTGCATGCATTTAAAGCTGCGTCACTCTGTCCGTCTATGTTCCATGCTCGTCGTTCGCTTTTTTTTTTTTTTTTTAATTGTCATTTCTCACCAACCGCGTAAAAAAATGGAGCGGCAATTTGAAAATAATCTTTTTTTCTTTTTGACATTTACTAAGAAAGGTGACGAAATCAACGAAAAATTTATCGAGAAGAAGTCAAACGTGTTCTGTAAAACCTTAGAAAAGCGTAGTGTACATGTATAATCTAGCCAAAGGTTTGGCAGGCTGCTTTATGTCGACTGATAGCCAACTCTTTCATCCTGATACCTATTCTATCGTTGGGTCATTTTTGACATGCTCTACTACTTGGACTATTGTTAGTGTTTTTATGATGAACGTATTTGCGACAACAAGTGAACCTAATAGGGTAAGTGTCGGTCATGCTGCTAAACGTTTGTTCTTTAAATTTACTTTCAGTTCTTAACGTTGCTGCTGGTAAGGCCCCACTACAATCGTCTACTATGGGAGGTGGTATACCGCAAAAGGCTGTCGATGGCTCCACTTCCCCATACTTTAACCCCGATACCTGCTCTTTAACTGAAGCAGAATCAAGTCCCTGGTGGTAAGACAGTTATTCATTGTACTTTCTTTTGTAAACATGCGGCACGAGATTCGACTTTACGTTCACTGCAGACGACTGCCTCTAAATAGGTCGAATGATAGCGTTCCGCTGAGGGCTTCCAGGAGTGACTGGAGTTTATTGCCATTCTCATACAGATGTGTCTATTATCCGCTTAGTGATTTGTCATTGTATATTAACGGCACTGTAAGGCGGGTACCTAATTCTACATTAGAACGAAGTAAATATCAACGAAGGATAGCAATAGTAGAATTTAGATAGTAGCATCGCCGAAACAGCGGTCGAAACGCTATAGGCTGGCTTAATTAGATCAAATGTACATGAAATGTTATCAAATGAGGTACTAGCAAGTTATTCAACCATTGGATTACTGAGCTTTCCGAAAATTTTCTGTGGTATTATTGAGTGCTTCATTGATATGGCCGGATAACGGGCTTTTGCAGTAAGATGAATATCGCTTCGGGCTATGCGTCCGTTTGAGAATCTGCCAAATTAGTTGTTGGTGATTATCGCAAGTCACCTAGATAACAACAACAATCATATTTGTACTAATTGTATGTGTGGCACATTCCGCTCTTATCCTGCCGTTATTACATGCGCTTATAAGTACTGTGTGTGCACAAGCACACGTTATCTATATTTACGCATTTAGTATCTATACATCAAGCTCGCATGGAACGTTTCTGCATGATAGAATGTTTTGCGGCACGCCGTGAACCTGGAAGCGTTTGATCGCTTCGAAATTCGTCGATGTCGCCAGTCGAGATTACGGCGTGAAAATAATCCAGAAAAAACAAAGGAGAACAGAAGTTGCTGTGCTTCAAGCAAATGTCTCATTGATCTATCGATTATTGCAACAACGCCGCCGTCATCATTAGTCACCGTTTCTGACTTTTAACACTGAAGCCATACAAATTGATAACGACAGAACAAATGTAAAAGGAGAAATCGAGGAGAGACAGCGCGCCGTAGGAAGGCTGGGCGAGTCCATTAGTGTGATTGCCCCTCAATTGCCATGTACCAATCGCAGTGTACAGAACTTCTTGCTTTTCGTCGATTACAACGAGGGCTTCGGGCTACCGAGACATGTCTTTCAACTTTGGTCAAACAGATCCATGTTGATGGCACGTTTGGTCTTTGATCCGTTAATGATCCGCCAATAGCTATCGTGCGTCAAGTGATATTCGAAAGCGCAAACTCGTTAAATTTTCACTGAAGTAAACGATATATAAAAAATTGCAGCAGAATTTAATTTTAAGCTGATAGCAGCTTAAAATTCCGAGAATCTAAGGGCCTAAAACGACCATGAAGTGTAAAACGCAGAAAGTCTTAAAAACCCAACGGTTAAAGCTTATCTGGATGACCCAATCATTGATATTCCGCTCTTCAAAAAAGCCGTTAATTTTAATATAAAACAACAAGATGTATTATGAAAAGCTTTTAAGCCATTTTGATACATTTCCTAGCCCCTTAAAGTGACTAGAGCTTGTTTGCGTCCGAATATTTCCTTCTTTCCAAACATCTTTGTAGCAAAACCAGACGGGCAAACAAAAAATGTACAGCTTCAAACGCTGATAGTTATGGTACTGCACACAATGATATGTGTGCAGGTCTTTAATGAAACACGCGCGTATTACACTAGGGGGAAATGTGTTAGCTGGAGGCGAAATATGTCGTATTAATACTACAACAAGTACGAGGCAGCAAGATGGCGACGATTCAAACCTATTTGCTGTTATGGCGTTGCGGGTATTCCAAACCAGACCTCAGTCGCATTGAAGATGTGACATTTGCGTGATATAAAATATAAGCAGCCTACGCTTCGATAGGACGCAGGTTAAATGGGGGCGAGAAAAAGCATCAGAAAAGCGCACACAAAACAAGCGCGACATCAACCGGACGTAGGAAGGAGAAAGCAAGGCCAAACAGGCGTCCCTCTAATTGACAATCGGTCATAATTTCCATACGTCGTTATTTAACAGAAACACGCGAATTGCACGGGTTTTTTGGCTTTTGTGGGCCTCTCTGATCGACGTGGAACGCTAAACCAGCTGACATTCCTGTTCTCTTTGGTATACCCCTTCTCTTTATGGTTCTTTTCCCACTTGCACCGAGCTTTAATATACCATTAACACTTGTATCCAATAATTGTCCTATTCATTTACCAATTTCATACCTCGTGGTTTCCCCTGTTAGTGAAACGTTTAATGTGTTTTCCTGATATTCTTGGATAATTCGATGTTGGATATTCAATCATTGTCCTCAGATGGCGACCCCGCAGCAAGGAAGCCTCCAGGGTGGTCGTCGTCGCCTTCGCTCGCCTTTCATAGAAATTCCGCCCAACTTAATAAAGATCCCCTAACGCTCACACTGTGCACGGCGTTGCTGTTACCGCCCCACGGTTGTAGGCACTGCCAAGTAACATTATGGGATGACAAGGGCCGCGCAGGGCATTACGAGTTGATTGTAGGGAATCCTCGTGATAGCTTAGTATTTGTTTATCTTAGGAACAGGTTGTTGTGTAGGTTCAAATCTGGATATAGAAACACTGCATTTCGTGCTGGACGCCAGCCATGTGATAGAGTGCTTAATGATGATGCAGGACGTGAAGCTCGAAACATAGACGGGTTAATTATAAGGAAAGGAGATACCTGTATCTGTGTAACAATATGCCCAGCCAATTAAGGCGAACCATTACAACAACACACGGGGCAAATATAGTTACGTAGATCTACCACGACGACAGTGATTCAAAAAAGTCAATTTTAATGAGAGTTACAGAAACTGTTTAGATACGAAGGACTACACCCATTTTATCATATGGTAGCTGTTTCATCGATGTTTAGCGGTTCCTATAAGCGGGTGTGAGCTCAATCAAAGTTGACTGTCCTTATGTGCACGTTCATAAAAGTACACTGTACAAAATAGAACAAAAGTAATAATAATAGTAATTATTATTATTAGCGTTTCTATAACTAGTGCGAGCAGCGTTTGAATGCTCTTTTTTATTTACCTATTTTTTTTTGTTATTAATATTCACCTGCAGGTACGTTAATTTGTTGGAACCGTATGTCGTCCAACTTGTTCGTATCGATTTTGGTCAGAGCTGTTGTGGTAAGCAGGGTCAAGCGACAATCGTCGTCCGTGTTGGCAACAACCGACCGGACCTCGGTGTGAATCCAATTTGTAACAAGTATACAGGTTTCATCGAAGAGGGGCGACCGTTGTTCCTGCCATGTACAACGGCCATGTCAGGCGCATTCGTCAGCGTGCACTTCCTGTCCAACCCTGAGCACCCGCTTTCGCTATGTGAGTTCTTTGTCTACACCGATCAGGCGTTGCCGATTGAAAGGTGCCCCTCGTTCCGTGACCAGCCCCTTGGCTCAGTGGCTACATATAACGGCAAATGCTACATATTTTACAACAACCAACAGCTGACGTTCGACGATGCCAATAACACCTGTGAGGAACGGGGTGGATCGCTAGTTGATGAAACGTCGCCAGCCCTTCAGGGCTTCTTGTCCTGGGAGCTCTACCGCCGACATCGCAATGACCCTCGTGGCCAGTACTGGATGGGAGCTACGCGGGATCCGGATGATTTGAATAACTGGCGATGGTTGAATGGCGACAATATTACTGTATCGTTTTGGAATAGCCCCGGAGGTGATGAAAACTGCGCTAAGTTTGACGGAGCCAGGGGATGGCTGTGGAGCGATACGGACTGTGATAGAAAACTCAACTTTATCTGCCAACACCGTGAGTCTCTATATTTAACTTTAGACATGAATTATGTTCTGTCACCAACTGGAGGCCGGAACTGTGCGCCGATGTGTAGCCAGGGGTCGGTTTCTCTACTATTTTTGTGTCCGGGAGCGATAATCCACGTTATTTTGTAACAGTCTTATATAGTGCGGACGGATCGATACGCGTTACTATTAATGAGGTCAAAATACACGATGATAAATACCTGAGGAAAACCGTATCGAACCCAGACTTCCTTTTGTCTTTTACAGCATTAACGCTGACTACGAACTTTGACGGATCTGCTGGTATTGTGACCGTTACCGTCATTACCACGACTGACCCTTAGTCTATTTAGTAATAATAGTATACTAATTTTCATTATCCTAAAGTCTGAATATGTTTATGGTCATCAAGGTGACAAAAACAATTTTATCTTATCTCTTAATAGGCCCCAAAATCTGCGGAAGACCAGAACGTCCCCCAAATTCGACAATATTAGCAACGAGCTTCGAAGTCGGTTCCGTCATTGAGTACAAATGTGATCTAGGGAATCTGCTTATCGGCCCGAATATACGAACCTGTCTTCCCACAGGATTCTTCTCAGAATACTCACCTCGGTGTAAATGTAAGTTTGTACTATTTTTAATATCTTATTACATTTGTTTACTTGATTCGATGAATGTTTATTACCCTTGATAAGATTGGTTTCAGGGTGTTTTTTTGCTTTTTTTTTTTCTAGAAAAACCGAACCATATGTGACCAGCTATTCACTTAACTTAAAGGTGTTTTTCTTTTCATTAATATGGAGCGCTATCTGTAGCTACTCCCTTTACGGCTCAGGTATCCTTTACTGCATATTATTAATGTATGCTCTGGCCTCACGCTCGCAGAACGAATACAGAATGACATGATACATGAAAGCATATTAATCCATTCGGAGTGGAATTAGATGAAGAGAGTTTAGGGATCTTAATTCACTCCAATTGGACTAGCAAATATCCGTGCGTAACTGACTGCAGCATAGTCCCCTTTCGGAACGATCATAGAGCCAAGGCAGATCAGACTTTACAGAATAGCTGTTCTAGTTGCAGGTTCACCAGACACTGGGGAACTTTTAGAGTCGACCAAGCGCTCTGAAAAATAATACTTAATAAAGGCGACCTTTATGCCAACACCATTCTGCTACTCGGCTGCAGTACAGTCAGAGCATTGTCCGAATGCATGAGAATTCTATTTGAGCTACTTATTATAGATGCATTATTAAGTACAATGCTTTCTTTTATTCATATTATGGCCTCGTTTTGAAAAGCCGCTGCTGACAGTTCGAATTAAGCGTTAACGGTTTAATATTGATGACAGAACCACTGAACGTAAGTGGGTATCGATGCTTAATCTATACGATGAGTTTCTCATTTTCAAAATCTTTATCACTGTCGTTGCATGCAGCTGGTACGTAAATGCATTGCGGAGTCTTCCGCGCAAGCCATACTGGCCTAAGAGTCCCTGGAAGCGACGTTCATTTTCCACTCCTCGATTGCGATCTAGGGATTTTCCAGATCTAGGAACCCCTGTTCCTAATAAAACCTAGCTGACTGACCAGAACTAGCCCTGTGTTAAGGTTCGTTCCAACTTCTCGATAGGAAAACTTGCTTATGGAAAGACCGATAGTCGGCCCTAGAACACTGAGCAAAAAGGCGTCAAGGCAGACTACTGGTAGGTGAGCTCGACAGGCTAGCTTAAACGTGACCCTATAGGGACCGAACTAGCCATTAAAAGCCTTAGACACAGGAAAGACCACGGTAATTTACCCCTCAGAGATATTGCCCAACCCCCAGGAATTTCGAGGAAATATATAGAGAAGAAAAGGCAGGGATCACATGATTAGCCAACTTCGTCCAGAAACTTTGATAGTGGATAAGAAGAGGATTTTTATCACTGTTCTGCTATATTTTTGGATTGAACTGCCTTTGTTCCTACCTGAGTTATCCTAAATGTAGATGTTCGCCTGATATCTACTGCATATTATAATAATTAGTGTTCCACTGGATTGCAAGCTGGGTACAGCGGATGGACGGCTAGACGACACTGGATGCGACGTGACATTAATATGACCATCCTTCTCTATTCTTTTGCCTTTGCTGTACCCAGGTGTCGTAAATAGTTCTGAAATACTACACTGCGGGTAATTATTGCTTTTGGAATTTCCCTTAAGCTTTACTTGCACATTTACCTAAACCCTATATAAAGATGGACCAGTGCATCCAATAAACGTAGAAGAATTCTTCGAAGATGGGTTGACGCAAGGAAAAGGTGGCCCGTCGACATCGTATAAGGGGAAAAAATAGTTTGTTTGGCATTTTGTTTCCTGTAAACATAGAGACTTGAGAATCCGCTAAAACCAAGTAATCCATGCTTGAATGAACGGGTTAGTAGCTTTAGGATAGGCTTCTATTGGCGTCAAGGTAGAAAAAAGGTTTTCCGCAATGGTGAAATCAAAACGCTGGTGTCATTTTTACTCTGTTCTTCTAACGCCTAATTCTCAAACTCTCATATATCAGTGTTACTTAAACGGCTGTTGCTTCGAAAAAGTTGGAAATAACACGATTGTGTTGTTTTGGTCCGGTTGTGTCGGCTGGCAGAGCGACGCCGTTGTCGGCAAGTCACGGTTATTTTAGAAGCAATGTCGAATCGATATGTCAATGGTACTATTGTACCTTCTACTCTGTCGGGAATTATTGATATTAATCTAACTTAAAGCTATACATTTATTTCTTTGCTAATCTTCTACAACATTTCTCAAGCGTCTGCTGTAAGTTAAGCGCAGATCAGGCCCGATGAGCTGCAGCAAAGGTCGAGCCATTAGGAAACAACGGTTCAACGGTGAGCAAAGGATTCTGAGTCTTTGAAGGTGCCTTTGCTTCGAAGGTTTATTCCATATAGTAATTACACCGAACGACTTGGAGGCTTACGAGTAAAGACAGGTAAAGACGACGTCAGAATAGATCGCGGAACAAAACAAGCGGAAGAAAGGTAGCTTAATCTGAGGAGCTATTACGATTAACAGAATTGCCTTCAATTTTGATCGTTTTATTTCCTTTTGTCTCTATTTAGCTGTTCATCGTTTTTACCCTGTTACCCGAGAGGCGGAGTGACTTTTCCATTCTTCTGTTGACTTATTTTTCTTAGTTGTAAATGGGAATGTTAACGCTATTCCGGCCCCTTCCACTGTCGGCTCGAGATTCGAGGGACTGTAACCAAACACAAACATCGGATGGCCGTTGAGATGTGCGTTGTTGCAATCTGTTTTGAGCATCATTTACCTCTACTATATTCATTACGTTTTCTTCCTTCTTTCCCGAATTTTCTCTTTCCCGTAAACACCAGTTGTGTTTATTTATTCCTTTATAAAAGCTGAATCGTGGGGAAGTTATCGTGCACGGCCTGTCCCATTGCATAGGCACCTACGCAGTTAGAATCAGGATGGTCAATTACCGTAATCGTCCAACCGTAGTTAGCCCATTGTGGCCCATGTGCCTATTTAACCTGTCACATCCTGCCTGCTTTGAATTCTTTAGTGAAGCGAGGGATTAGGGAATCTCTGGCCCTTACGGTGCTGCTATGGCAGCGGCAGAAGTTGCGGCAGAAGCAGCTTGTTTCGTGGCGTGCCCTTCGGCAATCTAGACTGCACGTCCTTTGCAGGCTTTGAGTGGGGCTTCGGTATTGTTTAGAACATCGGTGGGTGAATTTATCGTTGACGGGGGCGTTCCCGAGGCGTTTATTATGTGTTGTCCCCTATACAACCTTCGCGTATCTTTACCTGTGTGGCTCTTTCCATCTCTCAATCGTTTGGTCTTCTCATTTGTTCAAGATGAATTTGCCTGGTTGCTCTTTACTACATCAGTTTGATCGGTTTTGTTTTATATTGCTGTCGCCTCAGAGCACTGCTCTACGCTGAATACCTCCGCCGTCAAGAGACCGACGCTCGTACAGTCGAACCGCAATCTGAATTGCCACATAGGAAAAGGTCACTAACGCTTAAGAATGAAACACTTGATCACTTGAGAAATGTAGTCCAATGCATAAGGGAGGTGTTCGCTCGATCGGATAAGGCTCTTCCTATAAATAATGTCATGATAAACGCACACAAAACTGTGAGCGCGTATATATATATATATGTATAGTCCTACGGCCGTATGTACCAGCTGCCCTGGCTTTAAAAATAATTGGCACTATTTGCTACATCTTTCTACTACGTTGCCATCGTTACCGGACTTGTTTGAATTGTAGATATCGACTGCGGACGCCCGGCGCCGACAGCGAACGGCCAACTCGAGCTCCTAAAGGGCACAACTCACTATCTTAGCACAGTGCAGTACTCGTGTAATGTCGGCTTTGTTCTCGTCGGAAGAGCTCAGTTGGTTTGCGACGTTGATGGCCGATGGAACGGACCCCCGGCACGCTGCGAACGTAAGCATATCAGCTGCCTTAAGTCAAAAAAATTTCCATGTATACATCATAAGTGTACATATATGTGCCAATGTTAAAATTCACTAGAAAATTTAGTTGCGGGAAAAATGCGGAGAGAGCGGATCCCAGATCTATTGAAAAACAAGATATCAATTTAATTTATTGAAGTGGTCTTGATAGTATGTACTACATTTATACATGAGTAAAGTATTACTGTGATTTAAATATGCGAATGGCGTAGAAAGCTCCCAATTTTTATCTATTGCCATTAGTCGATTACGAGTATAATTCGTCGGTAACTATCAGCGTCATCATAATGGTAATTCTGTTTAGTTCTAGTCAAGTTGAGAGGCTGTACAAGACTGCAAAATGATTATTATGAAACGAATCTATTATAATCAACTAGTAAAATTCGATTTAAATTTTACTAGCTTCGGTACGGCCTTCTGGTGGCCTTTTTCAATTTTACTATGTTTGATACTTGTTTTTTCTGGCCAATAGCAATCGTCTGCCAGGACCCACCTCACCTGAATAATGGCCGGTTCCAGCTGTCATCTCTTTCTCAAATCTATGGAACAACGGCAGACTATATCTGCGATCCTGGCTATGAACTCGAAGAAGGAACCGTATCACGTTTGCGGTGCGGCGCTGAAGGTTACTGGGAGGGTGGTGTTCATCCCCGATGCCTTCGTCGCATTGTTACATTTGCTCCAACTGAACCTCCAACGGAGCCGTCAACCGAAGAATCCACAACGGAGCCGACCACTGTCAAAATGCATCCTAATTTCGAGCCGTCAAACGGAATTTTCCACTCGACAGCGACGTTCAATCGTTTCACCCCACAATTTTCCCCCGGCTACCCCCACGGCTTGACGGATTATCCGATGTCAACCACGCTGACACCTACCAGTACGACTACAACCACAAAAGAACCTACACCTATTTATCAGCGACCAATACAGACAGCTCGACCCCGTCCACGTCCGCCATCTCTTTTGCCTAGCCACAGGAAGCCCTCCCTAGCCCGGGTACCTCAGAACAATGATCCTAGGGAAAATGAGATCCTCAGTGCTGAGGATTCACGGACAGTGCACGTTAGTTCCGCACCCCCGGCAGCAGCGCGCCTCAATATGGGTAAGCCAATGCAGATGCTGCCTTAGTACACGTACACACAAGGAGCCAAAGATGCGAATTAGGAAATAGTTATTTTTCTATTTTGACCCTTAACATGAATAATTTATGAAATCTATAATAGCAATTTAAAATTTTTCAAGTTTTTTTCAATTTTTTTTTTAATTTTTTTACTACTGCTCAAATTTTGAAGTTGCTAGATTGTAAGTAATTAAGTAATCATGCGTAGATACGATAGACGTATATATTTGTTTTTGTTAAAATAGGTAGCTTTCACCTTTAACAGTATATATATATAAGTGTGGCAATATTAATGGCGTCCAGCATTTTGGGCCATTAATGGGCAATACTAGCCTGGACATTTGAATTCGTCGGATGATGATTACGTGCAAACGTTCCGATGGGAAAATATAATGAGAACGTCACAGCTGCAAACAACCGTAGCCAAGCTTATAGGCTGACCTTTATTTATGCCCGACGATGTGGTAACACACACTTCGCAAGACCTTAGACACAATCATTTTCATCAGCCCCCTGATCTAAAGTGCCAGCTAATCTACAGTATTATATATTAATAGAGTAAAAGGCCAATTGATGTTCTACTACTCACATTAACGAGCAGTCTATTCTGTATATACAGTTTTCTGCATTACGGTATAGCATCTTTAGGGGCAATTAAAAATAAAGCGAGTAGACACCGATCTGTAACCTTTAGTGCCAGCGGCAACAATTAACAGGACACGACAGGACACGCGTCAGATGCAAATAAGAAAGCAAGCTTGCCTGCTAATTATGCAAAAATGACAAAGAAGCAGTAAAAATTTCATACGATACTTCTGAGTTTGCTCCCTAACGCTGCCTACTTTGTTTTGTAGTCGGAAAATGAGCATGCATAGGACATAAGTTGTTTCAAGTTTCTTTGCCATCGTCATTGAAATTGCCAAAGGTATTATAAATTGTGAAACACACGTTCACGTTGAGATTTTTACTTAAGATAGCCTGTGCGTGTAAAAGTGATTTAATCAAAACTCAAATAAATAAGAACAGGGATGAGCTGTGCTTCTAATCGAAAAAAAAAAACGAAGCACAAACCAAAGCAGTTATAAAATCCTAATTAACTATGACAATATGTATTTTGCTGTCTAATTGAGAACTCGAACAAGACATTTTGCTATGTGCTTTTAATTATTCCGTGGTTCTAGGCGGTTTCATTGCGCTAGGAGTCTTTGGCGGATTCGTTGTTCTTTCAGCAATCATAACAATCATCGTCCTCGTAGTCAGGAGGTAAACGTTTCGTCTATTTATCTGTATAATCCTCAAAAGGAATGTTTGCAGTAGAAAAAGCTATAGGGTTTAAGCAACCTGAATAAATTTCTCATATAAAAATTTTTCTTATACGAAAACAAGGTATTACTGCTCAACGTTAGAACAAAACAAATGCATTTTTATTAGCAGGCCCGAAAGATTTGAGTTCAGGCCAAAGAACCAAATAAGTCGGACTTGTGTTTATGCGCTTCAGTTGTAACTATAATATATCTTTGATTTAGTCATCGTGTATTAAAAATATATATTTTTCTAGTTCTCTTTTTTGCATTATAGGAAAAGTTCCCTGCTGAAACAAAGCCAAATATAAAAATGCATTTGGATTGTTTCAGATAGATAAACCTATAAATCACTAAGCTAAGCAGATTAGTGTATGTAGTATTTATAATATATAGTATTTGTCTTATATGCAGGATTCCGACCCCCATCTGTTTAGGTTTTTCCCGCTTAATTGGATGAGTATGGCAATGGACGTTTAATAATTCAAAATATCTAAGCAAAATGATTTAATACTAATCCACAAAATCCGCTAAAATTGTCCTTATTGTCTCAATTTGCCAAGATGATAATAAATCATTAAGCTGCATGCGACAAATTGGAGTTAAAGATTTCCAAAAATTATCTATTTTTGGAAAATAAAGAAATTAAAAATAACCGTTTTGTGTATAAAAATTCAGCCGTAATACTGAACTACGTAAACCACATGTATATATGGAAGCACATGTATATATTTATTATACATTGGCGTTGCAATGATAAGGTTTATCACAATATTTAGTGTAATTTACTAAATATTCGCTCCAACTATGTCTTTGGAGAAATTAAACTGCCCGGTGATGTGCACCCTAAGCACATGTAATTTGTCAGAATGTAAAAATTTGCGATTGCTAAATAGTTCTCACATATGCGAATGTACAATGCTTGTTTTTTGGAAAATCTGACGACGGACTCAGGTAAGGAACCTTTCATCCCAGCCTCGTTTTTGACATCGAAAACGAGACGTCCTTATTTGTGTGTTTGGGCAATGGTTAAGGTATCCTGTTAGCGGGGCATAATCTAAGCGGTGGCTATACTTCAGCGCAATTGATATCCCTAGTTTGGTTTTTATTATGAGCTCTCGACAGTTGCTATAGGTCCTGCACCCCTCGTCCATTTTTGGATTTTTGTAATCGTTTTATTATTTGTATCCATTATTGCTCTGTATATTTTCAGCTGATTAATGACCTTCATCTTGTTACCTTATTATTAAGATTATTAAGATCCGCGCTAGTACTGTCAGAATATGGGTAAGCTTTTTTCCTATACGAGATAATGCAGCATATGAAAAAATGAAGGGCAATTATGTGTGTGTGTGTGTGTGTGTGTATATATATATTTTTATAATTTAGACGCGTTTTCACGTGAGAAATCCCGAGTTTTCGCGTAAAGAAACTAATACTTTTTCTATCCTCTTGCTGTTTCTCTTACGCTTACATCATTTTCATGATCAAATATCTAGTTTCTTCCTCAACTTCAATCCTTTATGCAGTTATCTAAAAACATTTGAAAAATTCATCATTTATTCGCATGAGTCCGTCGTCGATTGCAGCTGTTTTCGTGCTTCGATGCGTCACTACATCTGTCGATATCTAGAATTTCAGTTTGAAATACGCTCATACTAACCCATTTTCACTTTCATCCCACACAACCCCAGATTAAGCGCCCAACATATGGCTATGCAAATATACTTCTAATACTAACGAATTTGCTGTAAGGGAAAGCAGCAGCCGGCACTGTAGCCGTCTCTCATCTAAACGCTTTCCTGGCTCATTCCTTGTATGTCTGCTATGTATATAACTGTTTTGCGCTTCGAGCCATTTAAACTCTCCTATTATTCATCGACTCTAAAGCAGAGTTCTCTTTCAGTTGTAAATGATCGACATCATTGTCTTCCATCGATCCAGAAACTGGCCGTCGCTAACGGGACTTCACCGTACAACAAACCTCGAACAATTTTTTCGATAATAATTGCTCATAACGTGCAATTAAAGTGCAATTAAACCGGTACAAGAGTACTAATACTATAGCTAGGGTTCTTCATAGGGTGATAAAGGGAAGTAACTGCTGTATAAGGAAGCTCTTCCGTTGCGCTTTAGAATGCTTCTCCTCAACCATCGATTCTAGCCACCCACATGGGCGTGCAGCCTACCCAAACAAGCTCACCTGTTGTCAATTTCACCAAACGAAAATACTTAAATCATCGTCGTTGTCGCCACGATCATTAACAATTAAATTCATTCATTCATTCAATCATTGAACGCCTCACTAATTCTTTATATACATATATATCGTATACGCAAAATGAACCCCAGTAATTGCCCCTTAATATGCGTTCTTTCTATGCATCGGTTCTCTTTTATCAACAATATTTCACTATGATCATCATCATCATCACCATCATAATACTTTCGTCTATCTCGATGAATAGCTTGAGAATATATTGAATTAAGCCGTAGCTGATTAAAAATACTGTGATAACGGTCACGATGTATATGATGACATTCGATTTACGTATTGATAATTTTTTCTTACTTATATATAGATATTATTATGATGATTGAAGTACAAGATGAAGCGTTCTAAAATAGAAACACCAAATTCTATATTATACGACGAATACAACTAAGAACTTCATAGAGACAAGCTCTGTGCTTTTGAAAAGTAATACGCACGCATCAATCACGCTGTCAATAGGGCAATAAAACAACGGTAAGGTTTTAGCGGCAAGGATTGTTACAATGAGGTAAAAATTTATGGTGTAAGGAAAACCTCTGTATCACTACAATGCAGCTTCACAAAATATGTAAATATGAAGTTATTAATAATAAAAGACACATATAT
>NW_019213741.1:0-21296 GCF_002532875.2 Varroa jacobsoni
TACGCGGTGTAAATGCGAGTTCTTTCTTATTCAGATATTTTAACAATTTTTTTTGCGTACACTAGATAAGTCACTCTTACGGTAACGATTATTCAAGAGAATCATTATTTGTTTTAATTACAGCTTCAAATTAGACCCAAACTACTCACTAGTTCTTCTTTAACTTACGTATTATTCTGAGTGACCCTATGTCAAACGATACTAATTAGTAAACAGAAACTCTCATTCAAAGACACTGTATATAAAAAAAAAAACCTCAACAAATGGCATTTTTGGCCGATAACACGCCACAAACCCTAGAAATATGATGGGCCAAAATCGCTAAAAGCACAAAAAGTAAAGTGTAAAAAGCTCAAAAAGTTTCCGCTGGAGCTTTTCTAAACGATTCTAGATCGGTTATTGATATTCTTTCCTTTAGAACAGCTGTAAATTTCTGTACGACAGATCCTGAGTTGATATGATTTTACAAAATCTTCAGTTTGCCTCGTCAAAGCTTTTCTCGAATCTTTCAATAGTCATAAAAAGCAAGCAATAACATAGACCATCGATTTCTGGCAAAAAAAAGAAGTTTTCTCAAGTTCTTCCGTCATGAAAAGCTTAATTTTTTTTCTTTTTTTAAATAACTAGCTTTATTATAGCATTAGAAATACTAACGAATCTTGTTAGTTTGGCGGCAGCAACCTATAATGTACAGGTTTTCTTCAATTCAGCGAAACGCATACCATCACCTTCTTCGGCATTATTCTGAGCTTTGCCACAGATAGTGGAGGATATTTTTTAATCTTCCTATTTGTATATTATTGTTGCAGGTGGTAGATTTTTCATTATCCGTGAGCAACTGACCTAGAAATGGCGCAACTTCGTTGCTTTTTTCTGTATATTTTCACAGATGGAAATATAATCATTTTTGTACGACTCAAACATCAAGCTTTTTTATGGCTATAAAGGTTTCTTAAAACTGTCATAGTTACTGACATTTTGCAATAATTTAACAAACTTTTTTTCCTTTTATGTAATTGGTTGACTACTAAAGTATGTCTTTTAGATCGAAATTTCGAGAACGAAAGGAGATAATCTTTGTTGCCGTTTCTTCCAATAACGCCTCCTGACCCTGGGTAGCATTTGTGAAAAAATTGTAAAGTACTTTTTGTGATTTTTTATTGTAGTACTGTTTTTGTAGTATTTGTGTGAATTTTTTCATTCAGTTTCAAAATGCTTTATCTTAGATCTTTGAAAAGACACAAAGCCCTACCCGACGCGACTTATATTACCTGAGAAATGGCTTTAAAGCCGTCTATCTAGAAAAACAAGTACAAACAATACTACATAAGAGGTATTGTAACTTAAGCAAAAAAAGAAAAACACCATTAAATAACCTGGTGATTTTTTCTGCTTGTAGAATATTTTGACAAAAAATATATATCAATTTGTCAAATAAAAGCTGATCAAGAGAGGTAAAATCAAATCATTAAATAATTGGCTTATTCAGATTGACGTTGCATTTAATAAAAGTTTATCCTATGGCACTTGATGATTTCGCCGCGTATTTTACACCAGAGATAAAGAAATAGAAGCAAATCTTCTTAACCTGATGAATCAAGGCAAGATGCAGGAAAATGCTTGTAAATAAGAAAAGTTACTGAGCTTGTTGTATTATTATGGTCACAAAGTCAACTGGACTGGCTGGACACGGCTAAGAGGCCTTCTAGCCTGTGTCTCGAATGTTACCGGCGGCACTTAGAAGTCGTTTAAGTGAACTCTTCTCCTCTGGCCGTTTAGGGTGTTCTTCGGCTATGCGTTCCTTTTCTCACACTGATGTTATATAGTATTATTAGGAACTTCATGGTAGCCTTACGGGAAAAAAAGGCACAATATTGTTTATCCGCTTATTTTGTGCAGGGCGATCGATCGGTCCTAATATTATACTTCTGAAAAAAAAAACGGCGAGCTCTGTTAACGACTTCAGAAGTAGAATAATTGCTTTCGTTAACCAGTACCATATCGGCCAATAACTCTGCATACAACGAATCTGCCACAATCACCGCGCAACAACAGTAGAAAAATGGCGATGATCATCACGTGCAGAACAGTTAACAGGTCTAACTTCTTATCTACTTTACCGCTGCAAAATATTCACCAAATAATAGATTTCAAAGAAAAAACGGGCCAACATTATTAACCAATTTTTTTAACAACCTTTGAAGTAATTCCAAACAGCGTGTTGTAGGGAGATCGGCTATCGGAAAAAGGTTAATTTTTTGAATGGTATCGCTATGTCTTTTAGCAAACAGATCTTTTGAATATTATGATAATTTTTGACCACTTTTCACTAAATCTCCATATAATCTAAAAACACCGATTAAGAACGTAGTTCGTAACTCATCTATTATTTATGCCTAAATAAAAAAAAAACTGTTTGAAGACGTGAGGACGTCAGACCTGTACAATGATACAATGCTGGTTACACGTAACCAACTTTTATCGCTGACCAAAATTACATTTACGGCTTTACGGAAAGTTTAGAAACATTTCTAAGATATCGTCATTCGTAAAGTGATTTCTAAGCGGCCGCCAACAACTATGAAAACAGGGCAAAATCAATCGTACGTCGACGACGAAGGGTAAAACAAAGCGAGCCCGCATTAGACCTCACTCGCCATTATTTCCTCGTTTATACAAATAATTTCACGACCCTCTATGCAAACGCAAACATTTTAGAATACATCTAAGACAACTAGTCCCCATGAATAGCAGCATTAATGTATTAATAACAACGTCTAATAACATTAATAGACATAGTTGTATATATATGTATATAGTTCTTATAGATACATACATTTCAAATTTTCCGCGCGTAAATAGAACACGTATACACGATTTGTCTGCAAATACAGCCGTTTCGTCTTCATCCGTAACTGCAGCATCATCATTATAATGATTTTCTCATAACTGTGAACGCGTTGAAGACTTTTTATTTACTATTTTTTTTTCTTTTTTATAAATTATTACTTCTCATCAGGTTAGCATATATACGATGAACTGCGCCCTCTATTGCGCTGACTACTATAGGACGCTCTTGAGTGGATTCATTCACACGCAGTTAGTTTTTGGGGCTCTGTAATTGCTCAGCTGACCTTGAACGAGGATGATTTCTAAGTAGTTCGTTGATTATTACAGGACTGGAACATATCCTGTGATAATTTCAAGTGGACCATAAGACTTTATCAGTGTTTTACTTCGCTACAAAACAATCACGCTACACTCAAAGCAATAACAATTTAAAGCATTCAAGAGGCTTGTCCGATTGTAGCGAATTGCTTTTAACATGCATCTTAATAATAATAATTACTGGAATAGTATCAACCCCGGTTCAGTGGAAGATATTTCTTATATCGGTTTCATCAACAAATTTCTATATTGTCAATGAAAAGTAACAGGTAGTTAGTTATATTTTGCAATGAATTACTTATTATTCTAGAAAATCGAAAAGAGATGCTATGTTTTCGTTCGGTAGTCATGCATGGTTTACTAGACACCTTGTAATATGCTGTCTGTCTATGACTCAACTACTTTCGTATAGTGAACTATTCAATAGTAAGGCAAGTAGATGACTTTCGATCGTTATTGTTTCCGTTCAATAGGACTTAAGAAATTATACTTGTTTTTCATAAAGGTCCTTCAAACACAGTTGGGAATTACATCGTCGACATTGCGGAATAAAGTTCAAGTAAGATCAGAAAATTCTGAGTGGATTAAATACCCACTAATAAGCTGCCCAAAAACCTAACGCCCGGGCTCGCTTCGGCTCGATTAAGTTACAGAGGAGAGTCTGAGACAGTTTTTTTCAGAGCACAAATATACAGTTAATTAAGAATCAAGCTCTTTAGAAAGATGCGATCTGGTTTCAATAGAAGTGAAAGCGCCGGGGGCATGCTCAGTCTGGCAATGAGGTGAATGCTTTTCAAAGCCGTATTTGTATTTCCCGAAAAATAGGCTGTTTCCTTTTGAAAATACGCCGCAAAAAATATTTTTATTTATTATTGTTTAACGCCGCGTTTAGAATGAAATTATAGAGAAACAGATCACTGAAACAGATATATCTCTATAACTTTCGCAGCCAGTCTTATTTGTGGCTCCTGGCGTAAAGCACTTCCAAGAGACCCTATGGCAGCCCCATTTTCCCTTAACTCGTGTGGATCCAGTATGTACTTTTATCTCACGCACACCTTTTTTCACAGAAGGCCAGAAGACAGATCGTTTCACACACGTATTTATGTCACGACCTGCCACACCCAATGCAGGCTACCGTGTCGCACCATTTGGAAACTCTATTGGCTAAATCTCGTTATGCGCGAACGGAAGTGGCGTCACGGCCTCTCGATGTAAAACCCTATCCACTGACGTGTGACCAATGTTTGCTTTTTGTATTCAAATATCAAATTTTACAAACGGGAACGAATAACATTATCTGCTTTAATTTCACTGTATAAAAATATCGTTCGTCAAATCTGTATGCTCATCATAGAACCAGAAACTGTAGCAATGACCAAATTTCTCCCTTTTGAGGCTCATTTACATTACGATTTCGCGCCCTATGGGTCATATTTCAGGATGTGTTGTCAAGCCTAGCTTTGCCCTTCTGGGGCTTGACTATCATTTCCACGAGCTTTCTGACTTTTAGGACCAAGTAAGCAACCTAGTGGGTACTATTATTTGCATACATTCGAAATCAAAAGATTTTAGGAAGCAACAAGCTTAATCGTCATCATTTGTTTGCATTGGACAATACGTGATACGTTATGACAGGGCTTTGCAGGAAACTCACTACGGAAAGCAGAGAAACAAAACTCCCTGTAAAGCTATATTTCATCTTTACTTAGTCAACTCTCAATGTATCTAAGGAGATATCGTAGGCTAGCTCTTAAGCAGATAAACTTATATAAACCATAACCGTGTATAACAGAAGACAATTCAGCTGTACAAGCGATCATTGCTTTGCATCTGCTTGAATCATCTTCACTAATATAATAAAATGCTGTTCTATATATTAACTGTACCATTTACAATTAAAGCCGCCATGCAATATATCTTGTTTTCTCTGTTTCGGATTTTAAGAAACTAGAAACAATTTCACGATTGGCTTCATTATTACTTGTGAGTTCTGAGTGAAATGCTAAACTATAATATTTTTTTGTCTTTCTCTAACTTATCTATACCGAATAATTCGAAATTGTGCAAACAGTTATAATGGCTCAGGTTCTCTTATAGCGTTGCGTATAGCTCTGCTTTGAACTAGCAATGGCTGGTACTTCAAGTTTAAAAGTTCGTTTGCTCAGATCTGTTTCTCAAACAAGGGTTACGATAAGAATAAAAGGATATTTTATGAAAATGATTTTTTCTTAAGCGTTAAATGGCAGCTTGATTAAGAAGTCAATCGTACATTTCTCGATGCTGATGTAAACGGAGACTCGGTTCTACTAAAACCTTGAACGGCTCTTCGCCCCAGACACTGAACAGCCATTTCTTCATACAGCTTCACCAGTTGCGAACTGTACTAGGATACGTAGGTTCGATGTTGAAGGATATTAAATATCTGCCATAGAAATTTGATGATTTATCAGAGAAGAGTGGAGTCAAAAATAATAACATCAGCCTAAGACAACTTTCACAAACACCAAACGAACGAAAAATGATTTGAATCATTTTCACAATGAACGCATACTGCTTATTTCGGTTTGCCTTGTATGCATCCGAGAAACAATTTACTCGTTTCCAAAAAACACGCTCATTACATTAAGCGTCACTCACAAACTGAAAGTATTATTTTTACTATTATAAACATTGATTAGATTTTTAAAATAAATTAGTGATCTTGATAGATTTAAAGTAAAACTTCAGCACCCATAAGGGAACAATAAGTGTTTACTATCGTAGTAGTAATAATTATAATAAGGCGATCATCAGACAAAAATAACTTCCTCCATATTACCGTACAACCATCTGATCTGTTCGTCTTGCAATAATAATCTCCGCATCTTCAACCATTGAGTACGTAACGCGTCACAGAGACTTTCTATCGTAACGTTCAATTTATCGGCCCGCCTATTTACCTTGACGCGTTCATTAAAAGCGATTTGTGGTCCATCTAATACACCGTGAATGTATCCATATCCAGTTGTTATAAATTAATCCTCAACTGTTCGGTGGTAGCTGGACGCCCTAAGTATCCCGCCGGAGAACTGATAGATAAGGGCTCCATAGGGAACAGTGTTGATTATGATTTTCACACATACAAATCCATTCATCATACAGATCGCTAGCTTGTGAAAGTAATAGTTTAAACAGGATTCTTAAACACAGATGATTTTCGTGTTGCATGAGACGGGGCCCAGGCGAAAAATTGAACTGGGTTAGCATGCGTTTTTAATTAAATGTCAAGTAATCAACCGCAATATTCTTTTTTTTTTCATAGAAGAAAAAGGTACTTTCAAAAAGACACAATCGTTTAGATTATTGCTTTTGTCTATACATTAAGGAATACTAAATAGTAAGAGTAACGGTGCTGATATAAAGGGCTTTAGGTGTTTTACCGTAAACATAATCTGAGTACGAAGGGTATGGATTTAAATTCCGAGGTAATTTGTTGCGCATACAAGAGTTAAAGGACATTTAAATACCGCGAAGATAACTGTCAGGAAATAATGGGAATATCATATGCATAGAAGGTAACTCGTTCCATAAAAATCAAGTGACTGAGATTATAGTTTTTATTTTTTTTTTCAGCAATAAAAAGCAGCGGCACGAGCCTCTAGTAAAGAATTTTTTTCCTTTTAAATAAACAGTTCAGCCAATTCGGCAAATAGTTTTATTAAGAAGCCTCACTACAATTCCAATTACGATGAATGTGTAAGGGCCATTCAAAAGCAAAAGTTATAAACGTGATGTCTTCGGGTAATATTCAATAACTCAAAGGCAATGTATTCTCTCTATAGTAAAAACTTTCTCACGAAAATACATATTGATTATAAAAAAGGAAAAAATTGATCTGCGCAGAAAAGATATGCGTAATAGTTATTCCGTGTGACGGTCTAGCCCCCCACTAGAGATATTGAAATAGTCATAGACAAACGGCGACATACCGTCCCTAGCTCAATTCCTTCGGAAATTTCATATCCTCTATGCCTAATCAAATTTGCATTGGAACGTCGTTCACGTTCGCACAGAACATTTCTCTTGATATCTCTAGTATTCTTAAATCAGCCACTCTTTTTCTTTCGCCCTTTCATTCACGTAACTAAGCCGTCCTACCGAGGCAAGTCCGCTGGCTAAACAGGATAGAAATCGCTGCTCTGCTGAATAATACATACACAAATATGTACAGCAGCAGCAGCAGCAGAATCAACGCCGCTCCTTGTCCTTCCCATGAAGGATCTGCTGTTAATTCAAAGATATTATTTATTATCATCACCAGCGTTAGAGACGTTCTTTGCTGCAGCGGCATCAGGCACCAGGAACAGGCTGTTATGAACACGCACCAGGAACGATCCACAAGCCGCTTCCTTTTTCAGGCTATTCTGTCTCTGTTTGTCGTCTGCTCTTTGTTTTGCGCTATCTCTGGTTGAACTCACCACGTTCGGTCGGCTCGCAACTTTACCACTGTCTATCTTTTCAACGATCGTGCCATTCTCCCGCGCCTCTGGATGGCATATAGATGCGAATCTGTGATTAAAGGCGACCGGTGAAGGGGCAGCACAATGGATCTGTTCGCCGAGCCCAGGCCCCACCACTGTGGTGACTTTGCGAGCGATAGATGCGAACGAAGAGCACATGGAGACCCCGGAGCAGATCCGACAGTCTGCCCAACATCCGAATTCGGGAATCGTCGGCTGGTCGCCCGCCAGACTTAGACGATCATCTGCATGGCTGTGCATGTGGGAGAGTTAAGTTTTAATTTAGTCGTCGCAATGAAAGAACGTCCACCAACGAACGAGCAGCTGCTCGGTGGCTCGACCAAGCAAAAAACTGAGAACGTAAGGGAGAAAGGCAGCTGAGGTCGGGCGGTAGCGGCACGGATGAGGCTGGCAGATGAACGTGCAGACAAGCAGATAGAGATAGCAGTTTGAAAAACAAATGGAATTTCAGATATTTATATTTATTATTATATTTATTCCATCGCAAACTCCCATTTGACTCTATCATCGCAGTCCGTTCACCCAGGTGAGCCCGCCACTTCCTCAGCCGAAAAGGTAAAGCAAAAAACAATTCAAAGCAAATAGGAACTCTGAAGAGAATCACCCTCGAAAGCTGCCGCTTGGTCAGTGTACAATGCCGTTCTTTCTGTACTCGCTTACAATAATGATTGTGAATTGGAAAATACAGAACTTGTATCATTCTAAGTTGCTCTTACTTGCTGCAAAAAATTCAGCACTTGACCATGAAGCAAGCGTTTAATATAAGATTGTCAGTGAGTTAGATCGAGTCCTGGATTATTATTACTACATGGATTTTATATATATGGATTATAGCCCTCGACCCGAGCATACAGGCGATTACACTAGCATAGGAAATACGTAGCAAATTTTGTAGACTTTTTCAAAGTCTACAGATGTTTTTTAAAGTAACTTGTGAACTTATAAGTAACCATGAATAGCTTTATGACATTGTCTAACCTTGAACTGCATAGTTCTTTAATACCTTTGACCTACGTACAATATTACGTCACTTCTAGCTCTGTAATTAGATTGTAAGAATGCCTTTGGAATGCCTGTTAAATGTGTTATAAAGTAATGTTTCATAATGGCTCGAAAAAGGTTTTCAATCAAAGGGCCTGAGTGCAGTCTCCGGCCAGGCCTTGTCTAGTGTTTTTAAAATCAATATCTTGAAATCGTCATTTATGTATTCCTACACAAGCGCAAATCAGGGTCACTCTTCTTTGCTTTAGAAATCCGTACCAAGATAATAAAAAAAAAAATACGTATCGAAATTTAAAAAACGATAGAACAAAAACTCCTTAGCTTCTTGTCGTCCGTTCCTGTTTAGAAATACCCGTATGTTTATTTAAAAAAAAAATAGACTAATGTATTTCGAGTAAAAATGGAGCTTCGTTCGTCGTCGTATTGCATAGTATTATTTACTGAACATTCTTAATCAGCATTTTCACACTCAGCAAACTTGAAAGCAGACCTTTTCCAAAGTGACACATTTTTTGAGTACAACGTTAGTGCTCATGTGGTCCACCATGACAGCGTCACCCAATCCTCGAAAATTTCTCCTATATAAACAGAGTCTCTTCAGTGTTTGGAGGGATGACTACGAGACGTCCGAGAATCGTCACCTCGAGTAGCCAGTTTTATTCTAATACGTAATTGGCTTCTCTAATTGGTACAGTCAGTTATATATACGGCGACGAAGACAATTGCTCTATTTTTATGTACGTGTGCTAATATACTATTTTCAACTATAGGCCGATGTTGGCCTGTAGGGACGTCCGTCGAAGTAACTGTAAGAGGCAGCTATTATAACGGGAGCCTGATGTGACCCTGTGCCCTATGTTGGGGGAGGGAATGATAGCGGTTCGTTTGCCGCTGAAGTTTTATCTCATATTAAGCATTTTTACGACCGAAGCAAAGTAAGCTTGACTGCCATGAAGAATACACCATTTTCCAACCGAGACGATCATCACCGAACGAGCTAGAAAGATCAGATCCCTCTCACGCTGTCACGTGAAAAAGAATTTAGTACTCATAAAGCCACAGTTTCCTGATTTTTTTCCTCGTTAGAAACCACCCTGTCGGTGCGTCGGGGTCTGCTCGATGTGGTTCGCTTTGGTAGCAAGCGTAAAGGCATAGAGGACACTGCTACCCCAGTGATTGTAGTAGTTCCAGTTTTATACTGCATGAGCCAGTCGAAAGCTATTAGCAAATTGTCATTTTCACCGGGAGTTGAGTGGAAGAGAGATTAGAACTAATCTTGCTTTTGTTGTCTAACTGCTCATCCGGTGCGTCCGACCGGGTTTGCGCGTAAGCTGCCCAAGTCTCGGGAATAAGATTGAAAAACTGCATTAAAAAGCAGTGAACTTGAAAGTCTTGATGATTTCTGCTAAAACCGAAGATCTTTGTCCAGATTTGGTTTATCTTGCTCTCGGAAATAAACCTGTGCGATGCGTATTACGGCTGGTGCATACATAGACGCTGTACGCACTGATCACAGGCAATGTTGAACTGGAAGGTTTAACCAGTAAGCGCCAGGGATACAGTAAGATTAAAATGGCTAAAAAGAGCCAAGCGTCTCCAGGACAATGTTGACATATAACGGGCATACACGCAGAAATAGTCGTGATGAATGCTCAGCTCACGTATTTTTGCTGATGCAACCTAAACGTAAGTTTCGAATGTGCGCTTAAAATAGACAAAATATACTCAAATGTGCATGATCCTATAAGACAGAAATATAACACTTAACTGAAAGAAAGCAATAGTTTATTAGATATAGTTGTATATAAAGCAGGTTTCTCAGTTTGTCTGAGCCCATTTTAAACTGCCAATAAAACAATTTATCTTTCTCTTGGTTTCTGCCAAAGAATATTTCCTCCGTGAACAAAACGTGTTTCCTTTACCTGTCCTTCGGGCCCACTCCAATGATCGTCCAAGGTAATTCGTTGTTTGCTTATTTACTAAGGCTTTAGGCGTCAGAGTCTCTTCACATGTAACCGCACCCGCTGGCATCGTTTCTGCGGCGACGACAGCACCGAGTTACTTCATTTCATGCAGGCTGCCGAGGATGCGTCAATGATTTTTTGAACGGCTGAAGATATTGGGGGCTTTCTAACAAAACGGACTCAGATGTTCTATATAAACTACGTAATTCTGGTAGCACGACAATAGCAGCTACAAGCATTATCGTTTGCTCTAACGATCGATATATTTGCTTCCTTTTTTTAGCTTTATGACAATTTGGTCACCGTTGACTAGGCCGTTGTACATGACATATTTACAGAATCTGGTCCGATTTCACTTCTTCACGTCGACGCGCAACTTCCCATTCATGTCATCCTTTATGTGCCATAGAAATTCCGCGCGAAAATATAGAATATGTGGCGACTGGGGTAACTGATACTTCTTTTTCTTTTTCGGTGTAGTTCTGCAATAGTGGACCAGCCGGCATACATTGTGCTTCAACTCTCCCCACACCACACTCTCGCCTGCGTACAGACGGGGGCCCTGCTACTGTTGGGCTCGGCTTATCTCTTTTCAGTTTAAAGCTTTGCCTGACTGGCTTACCTTGTCGCCTCGGATTGCCTTGCTGGTTTCACGGATGGATAGTTCTTTGTGACAATGACGCCACCAGCACGCCTGCAGAGCTCGCCTTTCCCCTTATCCACGCCGTACGTACACAACATACCACGCGGGGCCGCAGTTTTACTTCGACATTAGAAGCCCCCTCCCCGCTGGAAAGGTCCCTATTGCCGCCACAAGCAGAAGGTATTGATGTAGCAAACTTTCTTCTACGGCGCTACTACCCATCCGGGGTCGTTCCTCGGATTGGAAAACTGGTATAATGGAACGACATGGACGATCGACATCACACAGTTGCGTTGAATGTACAACTGCCTTACCGCATTTACCTGTATTGCAAACCCTGAAACAGCCTCTAGCCAGGGGACTAGCACCGAAAGGACGGAACCAATGGTGGCCGATACGCGTGACTCCTCCTTATAATTATACAGCAACCTAGCATCGTCGTCAGTGACTATTACCAAAAACTGAACAGACTCTAGAGTATTTTCCTTATTTCTCCAAAAAATCTGTCCATTGGATGCTCTTGACCAAACGAGCCTGGATAAACATTCGCCAATATCTATATTATCAAGTAGTACTGAACGAATATTATTTCTAAAATACATGGCGAAGCAACAACCTTAAAAAGAAGAGAGACATTTTATATATTTTTCGTATTAGAGATTTTTTAGCATTTATGATAGCTTCGATTTTAGAGTAAAACTTCGTTGGATTAAAGCAAATCATAGCAAATTAAGTTCCAACAACTTGATTCAATAGGAAGTAAATTTGCCCTATAGAAACGGTTTCCTAGCTCTCGCCCGTCGTCAGTTCAAAGAGGTTCGGAAAGATAGGCTTAAAGCAAACCTATCTTCAGTTAATTTTTTATTGTTAGTAAAATAAAAAATCGTAATAAATAATAAAAACATTGTTTCACTGAAATTCCATTCGATTGATTCAGATTAATCTGTAAGATGCAAATTTTTCAACGAGATGCAGCGCTTCATAAAGCCATAGTTATCGACGAACCAATTTGGTGGCAAGTACAAGGCTCCAGCACAACACGCCAATAACGAAGAAGCAAAATAAACTGTCAATTTTATAAGTAACAGGTTTACAACGTAGCCATGAAACAGATAGCCTCATCAATACTACATAAATCTTACCCTATCCTAGGAGTTTCCCACATACAGGTTTTTCTAACTTCCAATATTTTGCTACAACGTTGTATAAATTTTAATAGGTTCCTCAATAATGACCTCTTTATCTAACCGTGTCAAGATCTCCCGATGGATCCTATCTACTATGCAATAAGACGATGGGAGAATCAATATGATATAGCAATGCATCCAGTGACCCCACGCGATGAAACCTATCGTAGGCAAAAGTGTCGTTGTTATAATCAGACAGTCAGCGCTATCGGCTAGCCAATGATCGTTCATATATATCAAGTAATTTTGTCCCCTATCGGAAAGCGATCACTGCGTTTCGTTGATCGCTCGAAACCGCTTAGGAGCCCGGGTTGCCGTTCCAGCGAACGCGCGATACCCGTTCTATAATAAAATAATACCGCCGAAAGCTGAGCCCTATACGAAAAAGTCAAACTAAAAGTTAGAAATGATTCGCACTAAATTCCCCTAATAGGGAATGAAAAGCTCGTTTGAACGAAACAAGATCGCCCTAGTAAAACAAAGTTAGCCGAGAATCATTGACAATTCTTCAAAAGATTCACGCTATGCAGAACTGCATGTAAGTCTGGCACGATGACGCCATTAGCTCACTCTGATTTAGTTCTACAGAATACGAGAACGAAAGCTGGCAAAAGTTCCGTCGCAATCCTCTAATAATAAAACGAAGTGCACAGACTTTATACAAACTCACAGACACTACAGTGTGATGCTAAGTATACAGAGTTGAAAATCAAATATTCCGACATTAAATAGAAAGTCGAAGTACCAGTCTACTACACGTTAGCCCCTTCTGCAAAATGGTCATACGCATCGCGACGAAAAATCATCCACCGTTGCAAATACGAAATCAATATCAACGCAGGAATAGCTCACTGAATACATTATAGCTTTCATCTAAATTGTATTGATTCCTATGCTTATTTTTAGGACGTTTCGATGATCTGTTTCTTAATTTTCTTTGATGTAGGATATCTGCTAGTGTCGTTGCACGACAAAATAAACATTTGCATCGTCAGTAACAGGGCTAGTACAAACAGTACAACATCGAATGGAACTGATTACCGTGTGCGCCGGGTGAGGCTAAAAGAGAAGATCAGACAGAAGAAACGTACTTATGTGAAGATAAATACAATTCAATCCGCTGAACTTACTTCCGGCCACCGGCTACAGTAACAACAACGCCGATGTCGTAACTGCAGTGGGCCGACACGATATGCTTGTATAAATTGCTATTAAACAACATATCTCACATGACAGTCCCGGGAAACGGTCTGAGAAACGGCAAGGCCGAAATCAAGAGCGTAACCGCCTGCTCTAAATGAGAGTACGATCGAGATACACCGTCGTGGATAGGAGCACGTTCTAGTTTTTTCACAGGCAGGGCACAATATGTATATAGGTATTGAAAACGTATTCTTCTCCTTGGTAGATCCAAGTAAGCGTAAACGCGGAACGAATACACACATTAGCAACGTATGTACGAACTCTGGCCAAACAGCATGAAAAATGTGTTTGCTTACTCAGAAGTGGAAACGAAAAGGGGTTCGGAATGATGGCCGAGGCAGGGGCTATGGCGGAACGAACGAGGGAACGATTGCTGAAATAGCCCCGGGGCGCTCCATGACCGAGGAAAACTGCCGCGGAAACCCATGGCGTCAGATCAGAAAACAAAGCACAACTAAGGGCAAGAGGACGCCAGGAGATGCCGACGTTGCTCCCGAAACGACGGATAGGTTTCTTTCTTTCCATGGTTAGTATGGGAGGGAAACATTTGCCCTTCGGTGTTGCCATCGGATCCCAGACAGCAGCGACCGTATACTGCGGCGTATAAACAGAGACGAGCATGGAGGCAAAAACAACAGGCATATACACAATTCTATACCTTATTAAGCGAAAACAACGATACAAATTAGGCTTTGGATTTGTGATTAGACACTGAAGCCAGGCTGATTGCTTTCATTGAAGATTAACCTGTGTAAAACGAAACACTTTGATAATCAATTGCATATTTTTTGAGCAGGGGCTTCCCTGGTAGTAAAGTTTCTTTCTGAGTTAAAGCTCCCAACAAAAGTCGTTATAAAATAAGCAGTAGGCCGTATTTATAGCTGCTATCATTGTGTCCAAAATCAATCAAGTTAGAAAATCACATTTACTATATAAGAACAACTTGGCAATTATTTCGCAGAAGTTGGATAGAAGTTAAACAACTATTGTTTCTTTCTAGTGATATTGTTAAGGATTCTTAAATTTTCTAATGCGAAATAATTAAGTGCTTCCACGCTAAAATTATTTCAGTTGATTCTGGTTAGGCGTATCGTTACGTAACGGGCATGTACCTATAGGTAACCTTAATTGCTAGTTTGACTTGTCAATTACATGCTAATTTATTAATTATTAACATTAATGTATTAGTTAATTAATAGTACTAATTAACACAGCAGCGTATGTATATGAACAATGTGTACAAATGATTAGGCTAAATGGAAGCTAGTTTCATCTCCTTCGATACATCCGTCTTCCTACTGTCCATGAACGAATGAAACAGGAACACCCGCTTTAACGATTCCCGAGATCACAGGAGTGCCATGCTCAATATCTGCAATGATACGAAACGAAATAACACGTGAGACGTCTATTACCTTGTAAACATAAAAGATTCGCCATAAATGCTAGATTTTTGGAATATACCTAAAGACAAGCGTCTCCCCTCCAACATGATAATCGCTGAGTACACTGAACATTTTTTAAAAGCACACATATTTTACAAAGCACTTTTGTTTCCGCAACTTATTGTTCAATTCATCTCATTTCGGTTAACTATTGTTATAACTTACATATATATAGTAACTTATCATTATTATAGCCACCATCGTCGCCCAGGAACTGACCGTGTCCAGAGAGAACAATTCCAGAGTCATGCCCGAAGCCGTGACCTCCGTAGCTTTTACCGACGACGTCAGAAATAATAGCGACTGATTTTCCACTATATTCGTCAAGTTTTCCACGACCGAGACCAATTAAACCAGCACCGTGTTTAAGGACAATGCCTCCGTGACCCTTTCCAATAAATATGGGTGGAGTGACAGCAGTAGTTTTTCCATAGCCATTGCATCCGTAGGCAAGATCACCACTTCCATAACCTCCTAGAGCAAATCCATATCTGTGACCATAACCACCGTAAGTGACTGGCTGCGTAATAGCAACGGCTTTGTGACCCAATGCAACCCCATTACTGCCACCACCGTTGTGGCTTAGTTTAGCAAATCCGTGACCACCAAGCGTCAAGCTATGTCCGTAGTCCTTTTCAATAGAAATGGGAACGGTGGCGACAGCCTTGTCGTAGATTTCGTGACTTCCATGATGTCCGGCATCACGACCCAAAAGTTCAAAGCCATACCCCCTTAATCCATAATTTCCGAAGATCGCACCGTGTACATGTACAGGATCATTGTAACCGACTGTCGCGGGCTTAGCTAATGCTACTGTTTTCTTACGGTATCCTCCTGTTGTTTTGCCATAGTTTAAACCATACGACATGCCACCCAGACCATAGCCGTATAGAGATCCATGGCCGTATCCAAGATCAAAGCCGCCATGGCCGTGCGTAAGTGCACCTTTGTGATTCAAGCCAACACGCTCGTGTCCGCCGGCCGAGACAGAAATAGCCAGGTAAGCCATCACAGCCGTGGTTCGCTAAAAATGAAATGAGAGCTTGAATTAAAAGTTACACAAAGAGCACCGAACTACTGTGCCTACTTTACTTCCATGATACGTTAATGAAGATAGCTATTTAAACAAAACAGAATATTACGAGTGCGTTCGTATTAGATATAAGCAAATTGTTAAATGCACGGACGATGGTTACCGGAGTCAAGATAATTTAATTAGTTAGAATTGTTGTTTGTCCAGTAAGACAATTGAATGTACAGATGTCGACAAGTGTATAGAGCTAAGTGTTATTGCACCTTTTACGATGCTTGAGATATACATATATGAACGTATGTTGTACAGTCTGAACTTCTGAAGTTTTCCTAGTAGTCCAGTCGTTACATAGCTAGCCATATTGTTTGTGTATCTTTGCTAAGTCACTATCGCTTTATATTTATCCTGAGCGGTTGATGCCACGTTCCAAAATGGTACGAATATGTTTCGTATGTTACGCAAAATTATGTCCTCTACCGGCCAGAACGTATTTTTGTCCTCAGCGATTATTTCTCTAAAGTGAGCTTTACTTACAGAAGCAAGCATATTATTGTATTTTGCTTGCCGTTACTACTGCAACGATGCCGTTCATAAAAAATCAGCCTATTTTATATGCACGAATCTGGCCAGGGCCACAATGCATTCACTGTACGCCAGCGTCGACAGTTTGCCTCAGACGACCGGCGGCCCTTCGGCGAGGGTAAACGTGAGCTAAGGGGGGTCGAGTTGTGATGTCTTTCCTATCAAAGGGAAACTGTATCAATAACAATCGATAGAATAGCCGATTAGAAGGTCCAGTGGCTGGAGGCGACATCAATGATGCAACAACGTGATGCAATAATCGCTAATGCTCTACATTGACCCTTTGCGTTCATACTTTCTGCGACGGCAGAGTGCTTAAAATTTTATTGGCAAATACCTGAATAAAACCGGGTTCTTTGCTGTGATTCGTCACGTTTAACATTAACGTACTGTTGGCCGATAATAGAAAGTGATGAAGGCAAATGTTTTCGGATCGATTTTTTTAGAACGCGTATTATTTGTTTCGTCGGATGGCCACGATGGAAATGCCCTTTGAAGATGCTTCCCTTTATTACTTCTACGTTTATGTAGATGTTTTATTTGACAAAAAAAAAAGGTTTATTGTCTTCACCGTATATGTTTTGCCTAGAAAAATTTCTATAGGACACTATATTTTAAACAGCTCAATTTTTTGAGACTCAACAAGGCTCAGAAGTGAGCCTAGTAGATTTATTAAGTTTCCCGAATGCTAACAATACATAACGCAAAACATATCAAATCAATGAATGTTTACGCAGAACTTCATTATATTACAGTCAACGGTGGAAACCGCCATCGCCTCGACGAATGTGACTATTTCAATGATCCACTGCTATTTGCTATGATTCAGTAAACGGGATGATCTGCCGCTATCTACCTCGTCTGTCCTCAACTATATATAAATTGCTACATTGACTATAGATATATCGCTCATATAGCGATTTATAAACGGACTTATTGTATTCCTAACTGGTACTTGTCGTAACAATGGCTCCTCTGTAGCAGAAGCATGATCTGTAGAAAAATGGGTTAAAGTACGGCTATGCACAATCTACCTTTAGCTGCGTGCGTGCCTTCGCCGTGTTACGAATCAATTTGTTCAATGCTTTAATTAAACATTAACAGTCCATTGTCTATAGAATCTAACATGAATCTCTGTGTATTTGATGAAATAATTTCTGGTTTGAATGAACGCCTCATATACCTCAATCCTGTTGTCGCTAAAAGCCGCGACACGAAACGGAGTATATGCTCGTTATTTTACCTAACCTAAAGTTTTCCGTGTGATCTTTAAATGCCGTTGGCGAGCACACGCTTAGAGGGGAAACAGCTAATTATAGTTTGATACTCCATTATTAGGATCTATAGTGGAGTCTCAAATGCTCGGATAGTGATGCCAGTTGAAGAGATACGCATACAACTTACCTGATCAGCGAAAAATTTCCTCGCAAATAAAGGAGCCTTGATTTTCGTATGCAAATATCACAGGTTGCTATCTGTTGCGTTTGCATACATAAAGGCTACTCTGGTCATGTTTAAATAACTTAAGCGTATAACTAATAAAAATTATACCGCCAACAGGAACGATATGACATTCTTCGTGCTCGTGCATTTTCAGTTAATTGATGGTGGATCAAACCGTGAAAATCTAATTATCAAGTTGAAGATTTGGCTTATGTGAAGACAGCCGCTACCATTTGAGCAGATTAATCCGAATTCACTGGATTTAGCCAAATTCGTTCTACAGATTATTTTCGATTGTGATGTATGTGAATCAGCGAATTATCACACACGATCCAGATACCGGAACGAGTAAAAAATTCAATTGACTATAGAATGACGGACGGACTTCGAATGGAAGAAAATAATAGATCATATGTATGCAAAAATACTTGATTGAAATTCAGAAATATAGCTGTTCAGGAACAGATTTTTGTACAGACAATTTCAGCACAAATTAAATTTTTCCATAACAAATCCGAAAACTATCCTATTTGTGGGACTCTCCAGGTGTGATTCTAGAAAAAAAAAACCTAATTTACTCATTTTTTCTCGTTTTTTTTTCCTGCAAGATTTTTCGTTTGTTATGATTAATTAATCAAAAACGCAGTTCAATCCTAGTTGAAGCGAAATCGTTTATGACAAGCACCATAGTGAAGACTACCTAACTGTCCAAATAAATAACGGCGAGATGTTAACTTCACTGATCACGAACTGGCCAACAGACGAAACTTGTCTCTTTTGTTGAAAATATATCTCTTACTACGTACGTGCAACGTATTAGAAAGGCTAACCGGACGTGCTTTTCCTCTTCGTTAGCGTATCGAACCCTGCAGAGCAAAAGAGATTACTAGTAAAGGAACGCGGGTAGACGTGAAGGATATGTGGTCCGGAGTACGCTGTACGGAAGCTGTAAGCCCGAATCAGTAGCAGACTTCCATAGGATTAGACAAATAGTTTTATTTTGAGGGGAAAGTATACAGGTATATTAGCATTAATTAGCGTCAGACCACAGCCGTTTGACAAGGGACTCAGGGAATACGGAAGCCCGACTGCGTAATCAATGAATAAGAAATGCACAGTTAATCTGCACGTCATGTAAGTTCATCGTCGGTCGAAAAGGAGTAAGTTTCCTAATGCGATATACTTGCTTCACGCAAAAGACAAATTCTTAGATCGTAACTTATCCTATGTACTGTAGAATTTTTTTCTTGTCATTATTCTATTATATTAAGTGTTTATGGACAATTGTCTCTATGTAGCCTAACCTTTTAAGTGTCCGCCACGCTAACGAAGGCGAACGATAAAAGCGCGACTTCGCCATGCTAATTCAGTACGTACACACAAGGTACTTTTTAATAACTATAACGACTTATATACGCTAAAGATTCAATTCAGCACAAACTAGTCAACATGATGAAGCTAAGATCCACAATCGGATATAGTAACTAGTGGTTATCTGCCATGCGTATTTGCCAGACCCGAAACCGGGAAATTCGAATCCGTAATACTCCAGTAGTCGAGCTCGAGTTTGTTTGCACCTAACACTTCGATTGAAAGTAGCGAGACAGCAGATTGCCCCAATTATGGGCTGCTTCCAAAATGGAAACGAGTGCCATTACTGTGAGCACAATGATAATCACAGACCTGTGGATACGATAGTTAGATGTCGAATGTGTCGTACTCTACGTTCCCCGCTAAACATTGCTTCGGGTGGAGCACTCCTAGCACAAAACGAACTTTGATTACGACCGGCTTCAAATCTAGACCACCTCACATGTCCTTAACTTCAATAGGCAAACGCCAACCCATCACTACCCTGCCGATGCAAGGACCACACGTAATACTAGATCTTCAATTTTGCTCCGCTGTGCCTCAAGCAAGTAAAGCCATTCGTATTGCACCGGAAGTGTTCAATGCATGACGCAGGCTCATTTCTAGTGCATAGCTTTCTTAATATCCTGAATATTAGGTAAAGAGCGGATGAGGTTAAGTTAATATATGTTAAGTTAATATATATATATGTTAGTTACTTGGTAGCAGACGGTAGATAGACGAACAAATCGAGTTGGCTCTGACTTGTTTTCGAAACTAACACCTGTCAATTAAGTTTCACGATCGTAACGCAAAATCGTCAAATTAATATAAAACTCATTACCGGAAATGATCGGGAAGAAAGGTAATGGTTGTTTAAGGTCGACACGAGGTCGATTGCATCCTTTGATCTATATATAGATGATAGGTGCAACTCACGATTTTGGATAACAGTTACATGGGCCAGTGTGGATACATACCGTATGTTGACATAAACTGTGCATTCTGAAAACGGTACATTTTACGATATTTTCATCGACGTAACCCTTGCACAGAAAATGAATATATGCGATCACACTCCCAGAAACGTTAGAAATAGGACCGCTGAGGTCGAGTTATTATCAGTTATCGTATCGTAAATTCATCCTGATAATAGGTTTGTATCTTAAAATTTTATCTTATAAACAGTTGGGTTTCGGAGAATATCTAATCAAAAACAGAATAGACATATACATATTATAATCTTGATTAAGATCTTTTTTATCTCTAATATACATCATATACATATCATACTCTAACATACAGTCATACAAATCTATATAGTAAACAAGCTAAATTTGCAGCTGAGAAACTTGCAATGCCCCTTGCACACGTTTAGGGAAAATCTCGCCCTCAGACGGGAGCTCACATCGTACTGCTTTGTTCAACAGTAGTTTAAGTAAGGCTTACACAAAGTGTACTGCTTTGGGCAGCGTTGAGATTACCTGAAATATGCTACGGATACAAGGTACGGTGGTATTTGCATTAGCTAAATACGCCTGTATACTATACTGATTTTTGAGACATTTCCCAATAGTAATATCGGTTTAGCTACTAATCCCTAATATTCTTTTGAAAGAGATTACGGAGTCTTAAGCAAAAGTCAAATCAATCGAGTCAACGGCAACAAACGAAGATCGACTACTCTTCCCTACCGCCCCGTGTAAAGGACGAAATCAACCGTTTGCTGCGCACACTTTTGTGAAGATATATA
>NW_019213741.1:21396-171478 GCF_002532875.2 Varroa jacobsoni
TATATATTCATATATAGTTTGATTTTCGGCACTGGCAAAGAGAAATCAAAAAACTTTTATAAAATGCAGCATGGCTGGCTCCTTAGAGTATTATTCGAATTGATTACTCCAATTACTATAACCTTCACTAAAAAGCTTAAAAAGGCTCTACAAATAGACGGGCCATGCAATTGTCAATACTTTAATTTGTATATACTTTTATAAATATTTGACTAGCAACCAATTTGATTGCTTGAAACCACGGTGCCTGTATTAGATATCAGAAGCTACTCAGCCGATGAGCTTTGATTTTCATATTTTGTGATAGTAATATGCTGTGTCATACGTTTTAATGGTAACGGAAAACACCAAGCTAGTTCAGCGTAAAAACGTATCCGTGTTTCCACTAGTGAAACACGCTTGATTTGTGCTGCCATACAGATTTGTCGCTCAAAAGCCAGTGTGTGAAATAGTCAAAGAAAAAAAAACACGAGTCTATCGCGATACGTCTACAATATATTGGTTTCACCTCCATGGTATTACATAATTATATCGTTTTTATACGATCTCTGTCACTGCCACGTCTGTCGTATTTTTCCCTGATGTACTTGTATAAGTACATTTTTCAAAATTTTCGTCCATGAAGGTGTGCTTTGTCAAATAGAACTTATTCAAATGCTATCTATCACAGAGCGTTGGGTCAAGTTGAACTTCTACCGACATAACATAGCAATATCATTGACATTATCAATACGATACATGTAACATATCATCGAGTGTTAGTAGCTATAAGAAACAGTCGTCGGAATCGTCTTCTGTGAATGAATGACGATCCAGTGTCACAATGTGTGCCGTTTCATCATTCGTATCACTGCAAACCGCTACTAAATCACTACACAGTCTATCAGCGGGATAAAGAGCAACTGAAAGAGACAGTATCTGCTAATTTTTTTCTTTAATTCAACCGTGAACCACTTTACGCTATGCGTCAGCTCAATGGTTTCCCCATTGATCGTTTCTACTAGCTTCGCATCTTATCGTTGCTCATAGCGAGTACTGGCGTTTATCGACGACGTTTCTCGACGAGTGTGTTTACCTCATGTAACGTCATCGAAACGCGATGTTGTACGCGCCATAGCGTTGGCCGTAAGTACTCTACGTAGAGAAAAAACAAAAGAAAAAAAAGCTAAAAAGCAAAATGAAAAATACGTGGAATTCATCCGTGTAGATTGAGAATAAGTACACGATACATACAAAAGAATACGTGTGATTACGATTACGGCCCTGCTAGCCGAATTCCAGGAGTTACGCTACGACGATTGTCAAAATCGTCTTGGTCAGCCAGCAAATGACCGTCCTGTAACTACTGAAGGCTGCCTTGGACGAGAAACTGCTGCCAATAGAGGGTCGACATTGATGGTGACCGATCGGAGGACGAAAAAAGTCGTTTTTAGTTAGTTCAACAGTAATGAACGGCAATGAGGCAACATCGCAGTATTTAATCATTTTTTTTACATGCAGTTAGTTTTGTGATTATTAAACGAATAGCGTACATGGTAGCAGGACAAGTATATGATTGATCTATATGTAATAAACTAAACAAACGAGGTTTGTGTGGAAGACTGCATTTACTGGATTTATTTTGCGTATATATATATATATATATACATCACTCAAGCGCTTACCCACAGTGATTTCTTATTGCTTGTACTAAACTTTGTTGTTTTTGGCACAGATCGATGCTTAACAGGCAACCCTTTTATGGATATCATGATATAAGTAAGAGGAAGTTGTCCTAGGAGATAGCTTCGAGTGCAATCCGCTTTCCTCTATAGTGAAAAGTCCACAAGATCGCACACTAACCACTGTCTGAAATAAATCTACCCCCCAGATAATCTAGTGAAGACAAATGATGTTTCTAGAAGTTTGTATTTGAATTCTTCGCACAGAAAGAACAAGTCCGATTCGATAAGTACTGAAACCGTCTCACCGAACATCTCATCGAAGATGCCGCAGATTCTTTTAAGTGGCTTGAGTTGAACGATTGTTGTTACTATCGTTAATTGAAAACTAATTAAATGGACGTCAGATTTGCCACGTGGTAATTAGCCAGGGGGTTCAGTGAAAAGTTAGTCCTAGTCTTCATGTTAGGACCATTGATTAAATTTGTTCGATTTAATCTGAAAATTGACATGGCGATGCCTAGGCTGCAGTGAAATGAATGAAATGACGTCGGACGTGTGATTTGTACAGTATACCTATTCACTCTTAAATATACGAGATATCAACATTCATCCTCATCAGATAGGTGTCCAAGAAGTACCGGTAGGAATACTAAATGTAGCATACGGATAAGCTTTAAAACGAAGTATTAGCACACTCATGGGACACTTTAAAATCTCTCTATATTCGCATATATAATAGAGAGAGGACAATTGCTTCCTTAGTGTTTACGAATAGCCAACGGAAAAGAATTCAGTAATTTCTCCAACGATGTTCAAAAATATTTGTTGTAAACCTCACGTCCGCTGGCTGACTGAGGATAAATTTTTATTTTAATATACATTTGAAGCATCTTCTAGTACATTTTATTAGTATTGGCGTATGGAGATCGCTGGAAATATGTGACGAACGGGATCAAACATTGTTGCGAGATAGGTTTTGAATGGTTTGAAATAATCATCGAGTTTCAACTGGCGACTTCTCATGGCTACCTCGGGACCATATATATACGGTCATTTTTTTCGAAGCGTTTCAACTAGCATAACTATAGAAGCTTTTATTTTGAGTATGTACTTTGCTTGAGTCTATTCGGAGCACTTAACATGATACTCTAATGAAGAAATGTTTTTTTTATGCCGATCAATAACCTATGTCGCAACCTCAAGCGTCTTCTTAACAGCATATCAGAACCTAAGTAGAATTACTAAGAATCCGACGAATAATAGGCTAAACAGAGACTTAGGCCGAGGCTTCCAATTCTGCGGCGCGTTCTATTTGACTGGATTGAAGGGAACTGAATTGTGCTAAATACTGCGCTAGATAATTTGTTTTTTGTATGATTACTGAGCTCCCTCTATGTCACTCTGTTTTTATGACAAAATATCATTGGTACCACTTACTGTCACCCACACAATGTCCATTAAACTCCATCAATTCTTCAAGGGATAGATACCGATGGCCTATATACGTAGATAGAAAAAGACGAGTATTGGACACTAGTTCAACAGATCAACTAACACTGCAAGGCCTCCTCGATGGCCGCTGCTGTGCATAGTAAGATCTTATTTTCCATTGTATTGGTTGATATAACTATAGAAGCAGCGGCAAATGCCCGCACAGTTAACACATTTGTACACCGTTATTGATTTAATAATCAGCAAAAACAAGATAAGTTCTTCGTTATCTTAAAAAATTATCTTGAAGACCAAAACTTACGAAATGAATCCCGAATTAAAAGTGTTATGATGTGCGACTTTTAAGGTCTTCACGCGGTTTTATTGTCTGGTAACCAGTTGTTCTACAGTATAGATACGCTATACGATTGGTTCCATGGCCTTTGCCACCTGCAGAGACAAAAGCTGTATTACCATACTTCAATAGATGGCGTGACTCGGGCGTTACATCGAAACTCACCATTGAACTTTAATTGATAATTTGAGCAAGGTATTAACAACATTTGTTTTATCACTTGATTCTAAAGTACGAAACGTACCGTAGTAATTACATCTAAAGCTAACAGTAAATAACCACATTTATATCCCTAAGGTTATAATGTTTAGTCAACGACACGACATTAGAAAAAAAGAAGCATAAACTATTTGATTTCTCGTCGCGGTACTTCTGCAAAATAGATATATGAGCCCGCCTATGATGCCAGTGTGCAAATCCGTATACGATACTTCCATTGCATCACGTATGTAGATATCGTAATCGTTTGATGTCCTCCAACACTGATCACATCATTAAATAAGAGCAATTTCAAATCACTGTCGTTGTTTTTTTTACAAAATCATTGTATCCTGCTCGTATTTTCCTATTCTGAACTCACATTCACTCGCTTCTGTGCTGTGTTATTCTGTCTAGACCACTGTGTCCCCAGTCTGGCCAATTCTTGCCCCTCGGACCGGCTTTCCCTTTTTGCATTTAGCCCCTCAGCCTTCAGACTGACCCACGCTGAAAAATATCCTGGCTCGTTGCCAATTTGCAGCCCGATGCTTTGCAGAGGTTGGGGACCAAAGGGAGGTTCGAGAGACCCACCAAGTCCGTCAAGTCGTCTCCTGACCCACAGACGGTCGTGGCACTTCGTACCCCCACTACCAAGGTTACATCCAACGCCCTCTCGCTCCTCAGCGACGCCACAGAACGCCAAGTGGTGATCGTGGTGGTGGATTTCCTTCGTCCATTACGTTCGAATTTCCTCTAATTTACACGTATGCTGCATCTAGGCGTTTTTCTTGGTCGTGCTCCTCTTCTTTTCCCCTTGTGTACTGGCCTTCATCTTTAACTGCACCCTGTAATATTAAGTGCTTGAGCTGACCGCTGCTCTGTATTAGTGCGAACGAGCAGCAAACAGACCCCCTCTTCAATACATGGTACTACCACCTTATTCAGCTATTGTGGTGCGCATTACTCGTGATAGGTTGGGCGGCCCTTGCCAACCTGGATGTTTACCTGCGAAGTGCTTTTACCAGCGGTGCTTCCACTTAACACTCAACGTGCAGCTGATCTACTCTGGACGTATCTGTCCGTTTCCAACCTCTCGACCCCGTCCTCGTTCAACTTTACGTTTTGGCGCCGTAACAGGGACCGAACATTGCGTTCCCTATATAGAGATACATCTACTAGTAGTGTGGTAAGTAAGAGCCGCCAAGATGAAGCTTCCTTGTACATATTGATCAATCATTGTTACTGTTGCGTTGTTGTGATCGCCAGTTGTTATTATCGATGTTTGTGGGCCATGTTGAAGTCTTAAGCTACAATTAAGTTATCTCCAATGGCGTTCGTGCGCCGTTACCTAGTGGGAATGAAATGGCAGTAATACGACAGTGGCCTTCAAGTTACAAGAGCACGGTCGTTTGCTAGCATCTTGTTGTCATGTCGGAGTTGATGTAATCAGTTGTAGCTATTGTGTCATACAAGATTCCAGTTCAGTACTGCGACGGTTCTTAATTGGCAGGACGAAATGATTGATAATTATTAGAATGGTCTATCGTTTATTATGGGGGATGCACTGCCGCGTTCAGTCGAGAATAGTGGGGTTGTATGAATTATCTTTTTTTATTATCTTGAAACGTTTTTTATTATTTAACTATTTTGAAAATCGATATTCGTAGAGTTTTTAGATGCGATGCTGATAAAAAATTTGGTGTAACAGTAATAGGATTTCCTTAAGTTGTTCCTTGAAAGATAAAGCTGTTTGGGACAGCTAAGTATTTTTTGAGTTTGTTAAGTTTTTGTTTAGCCATAATAAAAAAAAAAGTAAAATGTTCGTATCACGGATCCGCCAGCAGCAGAGCTACATGAGCAAACTAAACGCAAACTGCTCTTTATTACAGTCACTGCATTGGTCCGTGTTGCATGAGGACCCTGAACCAGAATTTTGAGTGTATACGAATATAGAAGCCGTTGAGTAATAGTTTGATAAGAAACTAGAGCTACACTAAGCCGATGTAAATTATTTTGTTTTTGCAAAAATTGTGTGGTACGTATCGTTAACGGGAGTTGAAGCTGTGAATACTGGAAATACGTATATGTGGTAAAGTACACTGAGACGTCGTATCTTCGCATTGTCGGTGGCACATGTCGTTCTTATCAGCAACGCGTCACATGTGACCGCCTTAAAAAGAAATTCTGATAACTGTATTGGCACAGCGCGCCATTTAGACTAAATAATATTGCCGACACATTTATAAGAACATTCCGCGTATGATTCATGATCGCGAATCTTTTTTTTTTTTTGTTTTTCATCATTTGGACTATTCAACCTCCAATTTTCCCCTAGGTTTGTGAAATATTTGACTTTTTCCCACAAGATCATCTGTGGTTCATACAGCCCCACCTGTAGGTCACATAAACGAACGAATTATTGTTCATATGCATACGCACCCCTGGTCAAGTACGTTAGCGTCTTTAATTTGTATTCTCTTTTCTAAAGCACAAGGTAAACGAGTTATTACTTTTTCTTTTTTTGTGAGATGGACTGGTCGCAACGGTTACGTTCGTTTATTCGGTTCAATTTTGACCGATATAGACCCACAATCTCTTATATTAGCCTTATCTCTTATTTTGCCTGTCGATTCCCTGGCTTGCTTTAGAGCATGCGTTCCTTCGTGTAGCAGTCTGATATACGTAAACGCGAGCCCTTACGAGAACTGCAATGTTATCTGACTCCACTAACGACAATATATTTGGCCTATCCCCTTATATCTGCCGTAGCCTAGATGCAAACATGCCAAACTGAATGAAAATGTCCAGAGAACTGCGAAGATTTTTTGTTCTAACTTGAGTTACATTTGATGTATTCAGTCAGAAAAAAAGTCCTGCACCTTCCTCATCAAATGGAAAGCACCCCACTTTTTATTCTTGTAGCAATCAATTATTATGTTATGCGGTCTTCGTTATTGTTCACGATTCTCGGCTACCCCCGCTCCACCACGTACGCACCCACAGTCACATTCCATAATATACTTGGTTAAAAAAGGAATTCGCGCACTTTTCCTGATTCCCTTTGAAAAAAAAAACAGCACTTTTTCTTATTCCCGTAAGAATAAATTATTATGATATGAGCCCTCTGTTATTGTTAACGGATTTTTATCATCTTTCTACCAAATGATGTATACCGTCTCGCGGTAGGTGACGAGATTCTTCTTGAATAGACTTTCGAACGACGTCCTGAGTTGTTGGTTTGTACGAAAGTAAGGCCACAAAGGCGACTGCCCGAGGATGAAAATCTATCGATACAAGGTCCGGAAAATGTAAAGGGTGCAAGAAAACCCATAAAAAGTCCAGGAGGGCAACTTGGACGATATTTGTCGTGTGCCGTCTAACGTTATTATGGAGCAAAATTCGCAAACCTCGTTTTTCGGTTCTGTTCTTTTGAACAGCCTCATTGACTCAATGAAGTGGGTTAGCTAAACGTGTAGATCGACTACCTCGCTCAAAGAAAGTAACTCTCGTAGGGACCAGCCATTCGCCATCTTACCAAATACGAGGCATACATTTTTTGGCCGACGAATCTGGCTGGACCTTGGGCTTGGCGGCCTCTTAGATCCACATATTTCGATCTTTGGTTCTTTTCTTTGGGATACAGGCCCCATTTTTCATCATCGATGACGATTATGTGCAAAAATATATCGTTGTGACCGCGTGATGCTCGATACCGAGTGAGATCTTTAAATGCAGTTTTAAGCAGTAATTTTTTTGTTGAAGTCGGAGAGTTCATGAAATACCTAAGCTCCAAATTCCTATGCAAACTTAAGGAACGTAACGGCTAACGACAGTTGTGTAATTGCAGCCCATATTTTCGGCCAATCCTCAAGTTGTTTGAGGGTCGTCTTTCTTCAAAGATACATTTAAACGCTCGTTGAGGCACTGGACCAGAGTAGGGACATCTTCTAGGATTCAGATACCGTCTTTAGATTTAATAAAACACTCTTTAGCGGTCCTTTTAACCATAGCGTCCTCGTCGTACGAAACACAAACGTTCCGGGCTTGCGTTTCTGCAGCGTTTTGGCCTTGACGAAAAACGTAGTACAAAAAATATCGAAAATACACTTTTATTCCATTTGGAATATGAATTTTTGAAAAGCGCTTTTGCCTTAGAGTTGTACCCACAATACAAAAGCGTTCAGAAGGAAAAGCGTGGAAAAGCACTTTCGAAAGATGTGTAAAAAGTAGGCAACAAGCGAAGGGGAAAAGAAAGTTATTAAATGAAACAAACAGAAAGTTTCTTTCCAACCTAATAGCATTGCGGCAAAGTTCTATTACTGTATATTATCCAATTGTGTATTCTCTATGCCGTAGTAAACGTCTTGTCTATTCATCGTGTAATAAAAACTGCTTTATTAAAGCGTGAACATAATTATGCCAGGATTTTACTCATATATATATATATATATATATATATAGTACAAGGTGATTTACGTTCTTAATCCGAAAGGTGCCACATTAGGATTTAAAAAGAGGAAGAAATATGTTGTGCTTAACTAAATTTCAAAGCAATTTATCGCATATTGGACATGTGCATTAGTTATACAGTAAGTGCCGCTTTTACGTGCTTTTAAGGAAATTTCAATGGCGACACCTACAACTAGTGAAGAAGAATTATCGTTCTGGATGAAACCTGGCGGCAAAGGCGGTCCAGTGTGCGGTAAGCACTGAACACAATTGGCATACATCCACCTGCTTACCTAGCGCTATGATCTAACGTATTGAAAAATGTAATAGATCACCATTCTTCACACACTGCCTAATTTATTAATTAGGACTTTTTCTAAGTCGAGGTTGGGGGGTTTGCGTGCCGAACGTCTAGCGAACAGACTAACAGAACGTGTTTCAAATAATAAACACACTATGTACATTTCACTCTATTGAATGTGCAATTCACAGGTGGTGCGAATGGAGTAGACGCATCAAAAACAGAAGAAAAAACACCGCCGTCACGCGCGACGGTGACCCGATTAGTCCTTGTTGGACTCAGTGTTCCTTTGGGTTTAATAGCACTTTCAATAGCTGTTGCAATGTACCTGCCACCCGTACACAAGGTCCTAGCTCGTAAAAGTTTCTACTTACAATATTACGGCATCTACGGAGCTATGTAGGTTCAAGAAAAAAACGTAGTTGAAATATAGGTTAAATAAATTTCTATTTATGTCCGTATGCTTTCGATTTATACTAAAGTATTCCTATGCATTAATTAAAAAAAGTATTCATATTAATTAAATAAGTTTGAACAACTTATTTTTTTAGCCGCCAGCAAACTTGGTCTGCAAGCATTAACGTAGAAGAACATTATGCAGCGCAGATAAATATTCGGCTTTATAAATGAACCAATATCTACTGACATCTAACAATTGGTTTGATACACGTATTTGTGCAATTTCAGTTTGGCAACGTTGGTATTCTCCCTGGGTGCGACGTTCCCCCGCGTTCAAGCCTCGGCTCAATTGCTTTCCATATTTGGATCACTATTCATCATTGCGTTCGCCTATTTCTGTGCTGTTCTTTCTGTAATTGTCGAGTCTGCGGCAGGATTTATCTTAGCAAGTAAGAAACTGATAACAGGTGCCATTTAAATTATTGGTGTTATCGTGTTGCTCTGTTTGTCGTACCGAATCCTTTATTGTCGTCCAACCTCATCCTGATGTATAGCGTGCTTCAAACACAAATCACAATTAGCCACGTTACTGTAACAGAAACGCATTAGCTTTTTTCTATTCCTAAATGAAGTCATTTGCTCCTTCGCGACATCTTTTAGCAGCGGCCGATTTTAGTTTTTCTATTAGACAGATCTATGTCGAAGTGCAGATCATTGTGCAGTCATCATACATGCCTTGCCGCTATTGTAACTGAGACGAGATATGAACGAAGGACACGAAGTAATACCTGAATTGAAACCTTCAGACGTCCAAGAGTTCTGTTTTTTGTTTTTCACTACGGAATTAATTACGATGCTTACTAGTTTGATAGGTACTTGTTCGTATTTAATAATCTCAGAGCTTTATACAATATCTGAAGAGGCCGATGTTCCAATTATACATTCAGACGGGTGTGCTATGTTTCTGACAGCATGGCCAATGGCAATAACATCTTATCAGGAGTGGAAGTTCACTTTGTTATTACAATTTTCAAGTGACATAAAAAATCATCACCATACTAAATAATTTCCCTAGGTAAACGGAGCTGCATTGTATTGGCAACAGTTGACACATTCATACGATTGGCTTTTTCTGCCTTTTGCAGTGGTACAGTTTATTGGCTGTTGGGAACTGCTTGTGTTGTCGCTAATTGGCATGGAACTTGAGGAAAATATACCAGGAAAGATAGCGACCTGTGTTGCCTATATCGTGAACCACGCCGTTATCGTTGCTCTCCGACCACCGAGCCAGATGCCCGTAAGCGATGCGATACTGGCGGGTGTGGTGATGCTCGCCATTGCTTGGTTCTTTATTGCCCACGTGTGTAAAGTTGTGGACAAAATTCAAGATGATTCACAAAATTAATTTTCATAAGGCCATCAGCGACCACGGCCTTTTTCTAGCCGTTCTAATGAAATGATAATGGGAGATGAACCTGTGATACGCTCCGTTAAAGGAAGAGAGTAGCTTGAGTTCTAAGCGACTACATGTTACCCACTAGATAATGCGTTTTGCCAATTAATCACTTAAATATATCTGTTGGGACGAAGCAGTAGAGCAATAGAAATGGAACAGTACAATCTAAAACAGTAGACATGAAGACTGCGGTTTTCGCATACGTCGTCGATGTGAAGCACCACAAATATATATATATATATATATACCGAAAAGTCGACAAGTGACGGACTGACACAGATTATACGTAACTGTGGGGCGAGCAGTGATCAATGAGCGAAGTCGAAAATCAAGATCAAAACGAATCGGAAGAACATCGACTTAATGACCTCGTATAGCAGAACTCCCAAGAAAAAACGAAAAATTATAGTCGACTGTGGTAAGCCATAAGCTGACAGCGTGAAGGCATTTAAAGTGCAAACACTTTTCTTACACCTTAGGTTTTACAAATCCGAATTAGCATAAGTATGAATGAGTAAAGATTCTTCCTCATTGCCTAATTAGCTCCAGATCTAAGGTGATTTTAAACATTTAGCTAGCTAGACCTTTAATATGTGAAAACAGTAGGAAGGGACTCGAAGGCGGGCTTACAGGCAAGATCAAAGTGGCAAATACTAAGCCTAAAAGCTATTCGGGAGCAACAAACGAATCAGCAGGTAACGACCGTTAAATATGCTTAATGTTTTACAACGATGCGTCTATGGCGCGGATTAGATAAATAGACACGTGTCGTTCAAAGTCGAGTAAATACTTGTGAATATATCCATAAATGATGCAGGGCCTCTTGTTGTATCCAGCGAATATAGTGCGTCGTCCCTTCATTCCCTGTAATTTCTTAAACGGAAACTGCGTACCATCAGAATCTCTAGGGAAAGCTTTATATATATTTCCTTTTAAATATTTCTTGCGACACGAGCGCCATAATTATAAACACAAAGTCTAGGACTGCAACAGTTAAACTATATAATACGAATATAAAATATTATGTCACGTTTATTATTTGGTTCCGTCTTATATAGCAGTCATAATCACCTATGTTCTTTTTGTGTTTCTATTTGTGATGCCACTGGATAGTTACCGTGGGCTGGTGCACGTACATTGTACGCCACGAGCTTCCACCTAAACATGCTAAACAGCCCAATGGCAGACGTTCTGTGTTACAGGTTGAAACCCTGCGTTACGAATATATCCTGTCATATCTATAATAGTAGTATATCAAAATAATAACTCTGCTCAACGAGCTAAAACCTATATATAGTGCCATGTTCACCACAGGTGATTAAAAGTCATTTACGAGACTGAGGATGACTAAGAATAAACTTGTTTAGTAATCACTATCTGCAACTATTTTTTACGAATAGGCTTTTTGCCAGCTCACTGTAAGCCCTCCTTACTCTGCGCCAATAGCGACGCTGGTCAACATTCCCATGCTGCTACTGCCAGATATATTCCGCAATTTTATAATAAATCGCTCACTCATACCCAACGGTCATCTACCTTATAAACTAATTATATTATCTATACGATATATAATAGAACGCCAAATTCTACTATGCAATATCCAGTAGGCCATTTTATGTTAAGCACATTCTAATGACCGTTTGTTTTTACATTGTTGAGCCTGTGTGCACATATTCTTCATTTTCATACAATACACACATATAGTTCATACGATGTTGCTGAAATCGGCTGTCTCTGTCATAACCTGTTGTAAGAGCCACTGCGACCTGCACTACAAGATTATTTTTTTTACTATCTATATTTTTTCGTTCTTTTTCTTCTATTTTTCGAATGGTTAAATTTAGAAAAAGAAAGCGAAGACGTAATTTCTTGTAAAACTTATCAACTATCAGCGCATCTTTTTATCTTTATTTATAACTTATTATTATATAGACCAACTTCGATGCACGCAATAGTTTTCTATTGACCAAGTTAACATGCCTTCGTTAAAAAGAAACTTGGATTTTTCAAGTTACTTGAAGCCACCGCAATAATGCATGTGTATATTTTTTGCCTTTTAAATAGATCTGTAATGGCAGTACGTTCTGCAGTGTGGACAATTTTTTTATTTCGATTGGTTAACAAGCAACTTTTTTTTAATATTTATCTAATATAGGTTCATAACTGTTCAGAAGTGCCCTCCAATCACGATGTAACAATTTCCGCAGTTTAAATAAATAATTATACAGATTCGAAAGTCTATTGATAAATCCTGCAAGCTTTGCAGAAATCCCATTATCACTATTAGTAAAAATAAGAACCACAATCTCATTGTGAGAAACTGACAACAGTTGATGGACAGTTCGGTGGATATGGCTATAGATCTTCTTTAAAACGGGCGAATCATACACATTTGTATCAGAGATCTTACCGTGAATAGACTTTTATATGCTATACGCAAAACATATAAGATTTCAAGTAAAAAAGCTTTCAAACCCATAAAATTTATATTTAGAAAAAAAAAAATATATATATATATATATATATAGTATTAAGATGCCGAAAACGGTGGCAATGAACAAAATTACCAGTTGTAAGCGGGCCATTGCAATGAAAATTTTCACGTTTCCATATAAACTCCACTTTTTTTCCAATGAAGCGAAAAAACCAAATTCATCCTATATAACGGCCAAAACAAAAATACTATCCAGTATAATATTGATGTATATAAATATGTATAAGATTGCTACCATAACCTATGCAATATTATCTCTTCACGATTCGATTTGGTAAAATACTTTGTAACGTTACTTTATATAAGAATCGCAAGAATGTCCTATGTTACCAAGTGGCTACTAACATTATGTTCTTCGACACACCAGATTTAATAGACACATTAATAAATAATAATAGGCGAAGTTTAAATCAACTTCACTTCGAAATATTATATCTCTAAGTTTACGAAAAATGTGATTATAAAAAGTTATTATAAAAAATGGTAGAAAAGTTGCATCGGGCTGAATAGCCTCAATATGGAGCAGGAAAAAGCACCGGTCAAAACAAGCAAATAATGATAATATTGGTGATGTCTTATCTTATATTATATCGAAGGGGCATTTTTGCCTATTTTTCTAAAATGGAAAGTATTACATATTGTTCCTAAAGCTAAAAAAAATGAAATACCTTAGAGAAAGGCAGCGAAACGTCTATACTAATGAGACATACACACGTATATGCTTTCATTCTATTTGTATACATTAATGCATGTCTGCGTGGAAGCAGGTATACATCATAGCAATACGATCCTATTGTTGCTCCGGGGTTGTGACTAGGATGAATGATGATCCGGCCTAAAGTTGGCGTTTCGTGCAATTCGACGGAAAGCACAAACGCCACTCTAGTGAAAAAGGTGCGGAACTATGATTTTTGCAGATTACACCTTCGTGTACAATTGTTATGGACAACTAATATAACAATTCTAACATCAATAAATTAACCGCGTTTTCTGCCTGACCTACTTCTGTGTTACGTTTCCTGTCTATCTAGATATTTGACTAGCTATTCATTGAAATGTCAGCAGCTTTCATCAAAATAATAAACTATACAAGACTGACATTCGATCAACACGACATTGATCAGTCCCGCAACATTAACCTGGCTCGTTTATTACTCCAACAAAAAGTGATTATTGACTTCAAAGAGGTAGCGGTGCTACTGTATATAGTCTACGTAATAACGCCACAGCTGAATCCGTACACGCTGAACACTTTTTTTTGTCTGTGGAACTGACAAACTGATCAGCTTGTGAATGAAACTCTCATACAGTGACGCAGAGATATAACGAAATAGATATCGTACGAATGAACTGCCAATTATATTTTTGCTGTTTCATAAAATCTGGCCTCGTCCCTAAAAGAAACAAGTCGTTTAGTGGGATGATTTCATTGTCACGAATTTGATCTGTACCGAAAAACAGATTCGTTCAGAAGTAGGCGAAAAGTCTGAAAAAACAATGCAACGACGGAACGACCTACGCACAACTGAAAAGCGTATGGCATACTGCAGACCACAACAGCCTCTGGCAATTCGTCCGACGGCGCACCAAAAACCCGTATTCGGTACGCGTACAGATCCGTTCTCGCCCTCAGGGGACATGAAGAACGTCAATATTCAATTGAACGCTACAAACAACAGAATTATTATTTCATACATCCACCATCATAGACCCCATTGCCTGCTACCGATCAAAGGGGATAAATACGGCTGAGTCAGCTTGCAAAAATGAATGTATTGATTACCTTCCGCGACAATTAGCCAGAAAGTATGGGTAGTGCTTTGCAAGTACAAAAAACGTTTAGTAATTGGTAAATAGATGTCATTGTTAAGCGTAGATGTTAGTCACTTTTTTCGAATTTGCATTACAAACATGAGTCGTGCACACTAAAGCTAGCTTTAAAATAGCAGCATTATCCTTCAAGTAATACTGTTTGAAGTGCTCATAGTAATCCTCACATGTTGTGTTGAATAAATGTAAATTATATATATAAAGGAAGCTAGTTATTACCAAAACCAACTTAACGTTATAAATATATTCTTCTATAAAGTTATTCCGAATAAATATATTCTTTCTTCTAACGCGGTTAGTTACCAGCAGTACTTCGGTCACTTCTTTTTTCTGTTTACGGCTTCTAGTTGATTGGCGACAAAATCAAACAGACATGTTACAGTTACACGCCAGACATCCACTTGCAACATTGTACATGCGCCTGCTGCACGTTCTGTCTGCTCTAGTATTGTAAACAAACCGGCCGCCATTAACAAGAACAGCGCGCGTATTTGGATCAAGCAATTATTTTCGATGGGTACGCGACCGTAACAGACGCCAATAACCCTATTGAATCATAGCCGCATTATTATTGACGATGACACTGCCCGCTGCGTCTTGTCGCGCTTGTTCTACCTCGGGTAGCGATTAAATAGTATATAAGAATGGTTAGTAGTTTAATTTAATTTGCATCCATTCATTGTGTTCAAGTTTCAGTCTGCATGCAAAATAACCGAAGTCAATGACCAGACATTACACGGTGTATCGCATGTCCTTATGCCCGTGCATTTCGCCATTATGCACGGCCTAACGATACCAGTGCTGTATTGTCGACGCTTGTTTTTATGGCATAGTATGCACGTGTCGTATACATGTATGCTTTATTATTTCTACAAGTCTGAAAGTACTATTGCAATTGTGATTTCTACAATGATTGTTCTGATAATATCGTCGCCCCGAGTGACAAACGTCGTCAGCGTTAGTTATGTCAGATGCCCCGAAGTCTGCACAACAGCTTCATATGGTGATGATCTTTTCGAGCGATGTTGTGAAGCCCCCGTTGGCTATGAGTTCTTGCTTCATCAGCTTTAATTGTTTGGTATTGTATATATATACATAACTGTACCGCTGGTAATTGGTACAGTCATATATATAAGTGAGAACCTGAGGCCTGAGGCGTATAGTTAAAATATCTAGCTAGCCGTCTTCTTTGTCGAACGGCAATTACTAGCTGGAATGCATTAAAAATGAGGAAAGTAGTGATCTGACGTTATATTAGTCAGAGATCTTCGCTGTTCACAGGATCACCAGAGCCTTTGTTACTCTACTTCTGACTGACCTTAAAAGATGATTTTAATATTAATGCATTGGACACTGAGTAGGACCTACGAATGGATTAAGTGTTGTTCAGATGGTTTGTCAACAGGTATGCATAAAAAAGTCATTAAAAATAAGAAGATCACCTTAATCCTTGAAATGGTTCCAAATACTTCACCATAGTTCCGTTTGGCATATTACAATCATTTTGATATTGCTATTTTACAGGCGAAAAACACGGGTCTGAAGTATTCTGTAATTATAGATTATGAACGGAGTAGTGGTCCAAAATTAGCTTGCGAAATGCTGACTGCTTAACTTTTCGATAGAGCCGACCAGCGTGCTACTGTTTTCTAATAAGGTGCAGCCTTGCAGCGCATCGAGTTCAGCTTTCGTGAAGATTCACCAAGACGAGCCAATTCATACAACGTTCACTCTCTTTTAAGTTTTCCTCATAATCTAGGATCACTCGATGCTTATGTGGCAGCAAGAACACACCCGCTAACGAATCTTTGAGATCTTTATTGAGTCACAAATCGCTTCCTATAGACCATTCGATTTGAATTTAGCAAACGCCCAAACCCATTTATGATTTTGTCGCCTGTGGTCACTTGACGAGTCAGGGTCTCAGAGTGATATTGCGATACGTGTCCACTCAGATTGAGGACAACAATTCACCTTCTGTTACCCTGAACAGTCATCATTGGCCTGAGGAACGTATCGGCCAGGCCATGGATTTCTCTATCCTGCCTTAGCGATCGTAGACTAAACGCACTATACGTACATTCATGCATGCGCTTTCAATCTAATATAACTTTTTTCACTATGTAGAGTCTGCCATGCACCTATGAAAACCAAAAAACATACGTAATGCTACGTAATGATAGCTTTGTTTACTGGATCTCAAGCATTTTACGATAGCAGTCAAGCGGTGTCCACCGAGTTACATTACCAATTTTCTATTTTCATGACGATGTGCATAATATAGAACTTTTAAGTTTATAGTTTTAAGCTTTAACTAATATAGAACTATAAAGCCACTTGATATCAACTCATTGAAATCAAATGATTCAATGATTAATTATTTCAGCGTTTTTGGCAATGTCGAATGTACAATCAGATTTGTCTGATTCTAATACCTTGCTTACCACATCAGACGATTGTAAATGGCGCGCAGCGCCATTACAACAATTGGTAAGAAAAAATTAGTGGTAATTGTTAGGTAAAGTTTTTGACTGCCTGCGCTGGGGGCATCTAATCGTCATTGTTCGAATCCGGACATAGACACTTCTCGTTTTGTACCGGGAGCTAGCAGTGTGATGAAAAGCCTAACGACGATGTCGGACAAAAATGCTTAGATAAGGTAAAAACAAATGTCGATGTGAATATAAATGATGTTGGAAGTTAGCGCTTAGAGAAAATTAAATCGACAACAATTACCATTATCAGCAGCAGCATTGCCGTGGTTAACAAGACAAGCTCAAGAAGTAGCGGACCCATCAATGTCCGCGTTGCAGTAGTTCATTGTTGTAACGGTTACGTCGCTGTGGTGTGAACCGATCCTATAGGCGACCAACGTCATGTTGCCTGTGTGCGTTGACTCCTTTCCGTCTCCGGCTCAAGAGGATTTGTCACGACAGCTATACAACAAGTACGTAAGTCCTGTAAATAAGGGCTTCTTGGCTGTGCGTGCGCGATTGTATGCGACAATTTCTGCACGAAAAAACAAGCGCATTGATGGCGGTTTCGTTTAAGTCGTTCACCATAGCTCTAACGTATTATGCTGGCCCATCGTAGAGCGGAATCATCACTTCAGTTTCAAAACTGAAAATCACCAAATAACTTTCAGCATGTCTAAAGTGGGATACATGCGTTTGACAACCTTAATGCGTCAACAAGCATTAATGGCCTCTATTGATACTGATAAATAATATGTAGTAACAGGGCTACACCCAATGTATAGGTAGTAGGTCCCATGAATAGAAAAAATAGTCCGCCATACAATGAAAATACCAGTCATTATTCGTTGGCATCGTCTATTTCCTAGTAGCCAGGATTGCTATTTCAGTATCTCGTTACTGAAAACGTACATCTAATAAGACTTTTCATTATATGATAAAATACTGAGATAAAGTCGGTGATTCTGCAACTTAATCGAAATGCTGCGTGCCATTGGGACATTCGCTGCAATTTAGATTTTGCGGGTTAGATCAATTCTGTCGTACATACCGTTCATGTTGTTTTCTTCTAGGAGATCTTTGCTATTTATTTAAAGAATTTCAGCCCTATATCATCATATTGTATGTGCCTCGTACCTGTTGGTACGTACCGGTACTCAGACCAGTGTGTACTAAACATGGCAAATGGCAATTTCCTGTCTCACAAATTCGCAAGTTTGCTAATGCATTTCACATTATATCTGTATCAGGATCATTTTCCTCAACTATATATCATATATTATTTAAACCGGACGAAGCACTTAACAGCCATTCAGTGGGTCTGCCAGTTTTTCAGTTTAATGTCATCGGAAAGGGTTATCGTTGCAACACTTCTGGAGCGGCCTCAATAACGGACTCGTTAAAAAAAAAACTCACTATCTGCCATGCTGCGGCCAATCTGAAAGGCCCCTGATACTTTTCGTTTTCTCTGTGGCAACTTGTGTAAGTTGGTGCCCCAAAAAGCAATCCTCAAGTCGTGCTCCTCACTTCGAGGCTATGACGTCAAGCACGAAGATTTCTGTCGAGGATTAGTGCGTTCACTCGGAGCTTTCCCAACAGGCCCGCTGCACGGTCAAACATCATCTACTATCCTCATGGCGGCTTGACTTTGCGGTCCTAGCTTCCACCCTCGTCCTATCCAAGGGATAGCGGTTCTCCTTAACGAATCTACCGAATCCCATCACAGCCAGATGACGTAAATATACTCCGGAAAACAGATGAAAGTCGCGATACGATAGCCAAAGAGATACAACATGTGTATTAAAACGCAAATCGCATAAAATAACACAACTGACGTTGTGCTGTATATATATGTATGGTTGGCGTCATTTTCAGCTTTTATATATACGCAGATAATTATAGACTTGCTTTTATCGAATCGTGCTAACTCATACGATGCGCAATGTCGATTCAGGCACAGTGATTATCATCGATACAGCTTAGGTATACCCTACCCTATACCTAAATAAAAATGTCATACGTCACTTTAGTCCTTCAGGTAGCCGCTGGAAAGCCGGTGGTAAAGTCGTATAAGCCTTTTTACATCTTGGATGGAGAGGCCAGTGAAGCTAAAGCCGTCATTCAATGATTGTCATGGATCTGAGAGAAAAGCGGCGGGGGGAGGGGTAAGCGGCGGATAGCAGCGAGAGGGCTCGAGGATCTGGGTGGATCAAACTGTCACCGAAGTTGTCCCGACACTGCTGACAGCGCCTATCCGTTCACCAACAGATACCTACCCATTATGGCACTCGTTGAATGTGGATGACCGCGAGGATGCTGGTATCGGGTATCCCCTTCATAGTTTTGCTAAGAAAAGCTGACGCTGGTTACTGATAATGCAAACGATCAAACGCTCTTAGACTTGATAACATCAACATAGACGACTGAAGTTGTATTATAGAGGCGTCTGTTGAGATAACGGAGCATATCAAATATATAGAATAACTAACACATTTTAGTACTTGATGAAGATAGATTGTATAGTAAATCATATTATATAAATTGTATTAATGACAGTAGTTGTAACTAAATAGTTCTCAGTAGAATAATTTGAATTCGAAAATCGTTAAAGCTTAAAGACGAAAAGCTGTCTACAGACATTTTCACAGTAGGGTTGTCCTTTAAGCCTTCAATCTAGTAACTGATTGAAAAGGTCCACATTATAATAAAACCGTGTTCACCAAAGACCACTTCAACAATACGGAATTGTGTTTTTTATTCGCTACAACATTGTTTTTCCTATTCCCTTTCGACGAATGAATTGGAAACACCGTATTACAATTAATAGCTCGTATAGGACAATTGAATAAAGTCAAAGTCATTACCCACAAAATAAACGTAAACAATTCTTTCGGAGCGCACAAAGTGCATGGGGCGTTCATTTGCTCCACGTTTCGATACAGATTGTAGTCACGACAGTACGAAATAAGATTGAGTCCATTAAACATATCGACCACTTTGTACAAAACTGTCAAATAGAGCAGCTATTGCCAATAGCATCAAACACTATGATGTATCAAGATTTTCACATATTCAACAGTTTTTCGTGTCAACCAGTAAAATATAGAATTCGGTTAAATTGTTGTTAAATTCGGTTTAACAAAAAACTGAACGTGGTGTCATTTCCATTGATATCATGCTTACATTTTGAAATACCCGGTTTCAGGTAGAACACAGCCCTTAACAGTAAAGATTCATTGGACAGAGTTTTTATCGGTCACAGTCGACCACTTCATATTCTGAAGCATTTGTCTTATTTTGAAAGCCCCTATCTAAAGCACAGCTGTGCAGAAAAAGGTACTTTAACAAATCGTAGAATTCGTTCCACGTGGAGAGAGTTCACTAGGCGCCCAATTTAGCGGCTTAACTACTCGGCCACATTGCCTTTGTGCCATGTAGTCCGTTCAAAAATAAAACATTTCGCTCATATCTATGTCATACATTCTTAAATACATACGGAATTATTTTACTAATTTGGGAATTGTGTGTATCGCATGACGAGGTGGCCGAGTGGTTAAGGCGTTGGACTGCTAATCCAATGGGCTCTGCCCGCGTGGGTTCGAATCCCATCTTCGTCGTGAACATTTTGCTCTTAAGGTTTAACTCCTCATTTCTTTCGCTCGCACAAATCAAGCTGTGTCGAAATCAAGCTACATATTATTATGGCAGGCGTAATCGCTCAACACACGTAAACCAAAATATTGGATGCAAAAACAAAACGGTCATTGTTTCCATTGCCTTTTCATAGTTATCTAAAAAGAAAGGATACATTAGTTTTATTCACACAAATTCTTTATCTCAAAAACTTCCGATTAAACTGCAATCTCACATGAAAAATATTTAGGAATACAAACATATATTTGATGCTTACATATATACAAAAATACAACTTTCGATAGTATATTATTAGTATGCTACAGGATGCATCAGCCGGCTGATAGCCGCAAAAAACGTTCTAGCTTTTATGTAAAACGTATCATTCAGATCGCGAGATATTGCGAATTGCGGTCGATAGCTACAATAGTTGGGCGAATAACACGGCACCAAGTTACTATATGCCTATGGTCGTTACTATGTTTGGCATTGTGCATCTCTAAACGGAAACGACGTTTAAAGGTACACATAGTGACTGTGCGGAAAACAACGCAAATTTAGATTATGTCCAAATCAGATGTTCTAGAACAGTGTAATTAGATTTATTAAACAACTAATAAACAAGCTACTTATTTTCTCTTAATATATGTTCAAGCTCATATTAATGTTGTTTATGAAATTTATTTTTAACCGTAATTTGATTATTTTTAAAATTATACTAATATGTTACATAGAACCTCTTTAGGCTGAGCTGATTATCTTTCTAAATCCAAAATTTTCCGTAAGACCCATTCAGATAGTTTTAAATGAACAATAAACATATGGCACTCCACAACCGTCCTCTGTTTGTTTAGAATTTAAGTTACGATTTTGCTTCTATCGTTTATCTACCTAGAGGATTCGATAGCCACTCTACAGCCTAATCAGGTACGTCACACAAAATGCTTGTGTTCAATAGCAATCCTAAGGAAATACCCGTTTATTAGACAACTAAAATTTAGGGAGCACCTTAGGTCTGTCGAACTGCTTTTAAACTTTATAAACAGAAATATTTAAATATATCAATACAGTCGGGCTCTTTTTGTCGCATTTTTTTAACTGTCGGCCTTGTTTTATATTTTTTTTTTTGTTTACTATTAAACTACCTATCGCATGCTTCTTTTTATCTTTACAGCAGCAAGGTAAATATATTTACAAACATGGTGTGAAATCTTGCTGCACTAGAAATTAATGTACCTATCTTAGGCATTGAAAAGGCCATATGGCCTTCAGAGTAAGCCACAGGAACAACGTTAGGTGTGTTAACTGTGTATACTAGTACTTGACCGTCAATGGATATGATCCTAAACAAAAAGAAAGACACAGAATAGAAATGGCCATTCGCTCGCCATTTAGATATTATATGAAGACATAGATTTACACCTTCAATCAGCTTCAACTACTGTAGTAAGGCAAGCAGAATGGCATAGTAACCTATGCCTTTTTCATTTCTGGGAATTCATACGCTCACCGGTGAACGTCTGCTTTTACTCCCTATGGAACTGCGCGTTTTGGCTAGCAATTTGTAAAACGAATTTAGATGAACCTACAAAAGACTATGAAAACCCATTATTTGGAATCTGACTGTGTTTGAAATATGCCAAATAATACATCCGATAATTGATATGCACGTTAAAATGGCAACGATAAGCGTACAGCGTTTTTATTTGCTATTTAAAATTTATTTGGCGATTCAGAACTTTTTGTTGGCCCTTTTACTGTATTCGTCATTGCGAGAATCATTGAAGTATTGACGCCCAATATTATTTCACTTGTTAAACAATGATTGATCTTAGATCGCTTGCCTGATGATTTATTATCGCTCTAGCCAAATATCGAGAGTAAAGGACATACTTGTGTTTAAAGCGGACCAAAAAGCCAAAACACCGAGACAATCTTGAAAGGCGAAAACGGATTATCGTGTAAAACGTTTTAGGCATGTGATTTGAAATAGAATCAGGCTGATACCGGTCATACATAGCTTTCTCCTTATAGCGAGTAGTCTATCGGTAACACTTGGTCAATCGTCATACGAAACTATCCAATTTTCTATTGATAATGTACAATGAATAATATAACGGAAATTTTAATCACAAGCACCAAAAAACGTTATTGAGAAGTCTTTGTTTAGATTAAACGACCGTAATTGCTCTAGTTCATTGTTCTCCATATTATATTAGTAAATCGTCTCCATTTTTAAAGAAAAACAAAGATATTTGCATCGACTGCAAGAGTACAACGTCAATGTATATATATAATGATTAAAAAAGTACATACATATATTACTTCAGGAGTAACTTAGAAGTAACTAATAAGAGGCGTACTATTTAAATATGCTCTATGACGCTCTATAGCGCGTGAATATACATTCACCTTTATGTTTTATTTTAGCGTATATGTATATATACATTACTGAAATATTTACGTAAACTGCAATCAGTTATCTGCATTACTTAAATCCTTTCAGGTAATATTCATATAGATGAACCAGATACCTTTTGAATCATACTCAATGTAAAATAAACAAACCTGGAAATAATAATTTCTATTAAGAGAGTTTCTAAAAATGCTTATTTCATAGGCTTCCTTCCAACCACAAAAGCAGCACATCTTTCATTCAGCGCAAGTAATTTTAATGAATACCTTTACACACGCTAATAACTGAACAGGGTGTAGTGCTATACAGCTATCTGCTAATCCCTAAAAATACATAACATAACATAAAAAAATCAAAGCATTTTCTCAAAGCACTTCTCTGAAGAAGCCTCAAACAGGATTTTTCATTTCTCTTCGGAGCGTAACAATGCTTATTTTTTCTCGGCCGTTCTGGCACACACTCAGTCTTCGTAGCTGAAGCGTACTTCCAGGGAATTATGACATCTACAATTACAACTGCCTCCAGTTTTCGATCTTCAGTCGTTTCCACTCACGCTTGTACAATTTTCGTGCAATTGTATACACACACAACGCTCCATACAGTATCTATTACTTCAAATATACATCATATATTGAAAAATTAGCTGAGAGCATTCATTAAACAAACTCAATTAACGCTCAGAAGAAAAATAAATAATATTAACAAATCGCAAGGTTCAATTTAATTGGAAACATGTAGAATACACGGTTGCGGATTCGGCCGACGGCCTAATCAAAGAAAAAAATAAATACGCTTGATATTTATTCTGGCTAATGTTCGACTGAAGTCGAAACAAAAAATCGGTAACTTCCTTTTTTTTTTTTTCGTTTCGTACTTCAGTTTGCTCTACGTACCTGTAGCATCTATACAGACATGCGAACAAAATCACATCGATGTCAAATCTAGTTATCATATGCGTAACTCAGTCATCGTCGTCATTTTCGTGGTCTGTATTTTTTATATTTCGATTCTCTCGATTTTCCCTGACAATTTTTGGAACAGTAGACGGATCCGGCAAATATCCGTGGTCAACAAGAAATGACTCGATTTCAACAGAGTCAAAGTCGTCACCAAACTCATCCGATAGACGAACAAAATTGCCGATGAGATTTCCACCTCTATAGATAACAAGGGCTGGCACACCATACTTCTCGAAATACGATGTCATTCCAGCCGCCTCTGTAGACATCACACAGAACTTATACAGAGGATACTCCTAAATTGACACAATACAGGGGGTACATTAATTATAATCTGTAAAAGTTTTCTCATCATATACGAGTGTATGTATCAAAATTCGATACGAATTTAGTAATCGGCCCAATGGGTTAGTTCAAACATTCATATTGGAAGACATCAAGGCCGTTTATATTAGAAAGTATAGTTGTGCCATCGGTTTCCTACCTCAGCTAAAGTATTCAGGCAGGCGTTGAGTGCATCGCAGCCTTTACTGCCAGGCCCGTAAATATGTACGAAAACGGTGGTTTCCTTATGCTCATGATCGATAGCGTCAAGGAAGAATTCACTGCTCCGAAGAATCTGAAGTTTGCCAAACTTCGGTCGATCACCATGGCTCGCAGCAGATACCATTTCCTGCATTCGCTGTGAAATATACTCTAACATCATCTGCAACATAATGAAAAGCAACAGGCGTCGCTATAACTTCAGAAATGTATAGTAGTAGGAGTAAACCGTACAAAGGTGAAACAGTTTGTGTACACAAACAATCTTGTCAGGCAATAGCAACATCTGTTAAAGCTAAATTTCGTAGTAAAATAGTACGAACTTAACTTATTAACATGCGTGTTATCCGCTCTACGAGCGTCAAGTTGGCATACCTCGTCAAGCTCTTCAAGGTTTTCGGCCTCCGCAGCTACCTTTTCTCGCATTCGTCTCTCTTCCGATTCGGTAGCACAAGTTAACGATAATCGCTTCATTAACGCCACTCGTTCGGCTTCATCCTCAGCACGACGCTCACTTTCTAGTTGCTTATATCGTTGCCAATCCTTTAGTACACCTGACGAGTCACAGATCAAAATGTACATGAGGAAGTTTCAGCCGGACTATTTCTTATTTTGCGCTTTATTACAACAGTGAAATTCTTCATCTATAGATTCGCTTGTTAAAGAAGACGGTCTAGCACATGTGTGTGTATATGTATAATAAATTAATGTATGTATACTTGTATATATATATGTAGAGAGAGAGAGAGAGAGGGAAGAAGAGGAGAGAAAGAGCTCAAAGTTGACAAGAAGTTCGCTTAGAGAAATTTACATGGAAATCCTCTACGTACCAGTATATTTTTAGGCTTTTTAAATTTATTAAAAAATTATACATACATATAGACATTTTTGGACGTATCAACAGTAATTACAATTAGAGGAACTTCTTAAAATGAAATTCGTTCATGATTCAATAACAAAATTTCATATCAATAAGCACTGCAAGAAGTCAATTATGCTTTCTTATGCTGCGTGCACAGAAAGCCAACAGCAATACGTGTGTTCCAATACAGTTATGTCAAAGGTGTGTTTTACAAAATCAAGGTAAAAATGGCAACAATCTTTGTGAATGTGTTGAGTAACTAACTACCTTTTGGTCCCGTGTTGGTCGACTCTGCCCCCCAGCGACCGTGGGTTAGCGGGCATTTGTCCTTCAGATCTTCGTCTTTAACGAGTTTGACCCCCCTTTCATCCGCTTCATCTTCGGAAGAACTGCAGTAGTAATCTAATTTCTCACCCAAAAGTTTATCTTCAAGGCTTGCCATCGTTTTTGTAGAATAACAAAATTTTACTAATGTTTTGTTACACCTCTAGGTCAAACGCCTTTACGATGAATAGCCGTATCTGGATGGATGTAACAATACGATACCTGTTTATTGAATAAAGGATTACTCTGTCAGTAACTAACACTATTTTGCGCTGTTCTAACTTAGCACATGATCCGTGCTATCTGGCGATTTTAAAAACATTTAATTCAAACGTCCACTGAACGGGATTGGTTCTCTAAATGCAAAGCAAATCCCACTCGTGCCTTTGTTCAAGAACGCCGACGCAGTGTAATGATAGACGATGATTAAAGGTAATACATCGGTTAGTGTTGAAATGAATGAAACAAGGCACGTTTTTACATAAGATCTTTAATAACTAAATGTATACGAGGACTGCGATTCGTAGTTGTCAACATGAATAGTCATTTTTTAAACTTTATTCACGAAAAAAGGACAAACAAGCGACTTGGCTGTGATAATAATAATAAGGCATAAAAATACTATAGTTTAATTAATACGATAGTTTTATTTGGTGTTTATATAAAGGGGTACTGTATGATAACTCTATAATAAAGAAAAAAAAAACCGATACGCTCTACTGTTATTTACTTCACAATATTCGACACATAAATCATTGAACCACAAGTATACAGATTAAAACATAATGAGCGAAAAGCTAATGATTATCTAAAATTTTCTCTTAATCTCTAACCAGAATCGCCGCTCTAAACTATTGTTTGACACACGATAGGTAATTGTAATTCACTCATCGGGATGTCCTATTTTTTTCACTGCATCTAAAGGGTACCATTTTATTATTTAAACAAAAAAATACCCTTAAAATAGGCGATCGTTAAATGAGAGATTGAATTTTTGTTTTGAATTGAACAGTATATATTGAGTCATATGCTTACATCGTAATTGCACGGCGAGACCTAGCTTCATTTCAGTCATGTCCCAGTCTTCGTGTATGGCCACATATATTTCAAATAGAATCTGTTAGCCAACCATAACACATTGCACTAACCCTTCTAACAAATCAATGGTAATATTCCAAAATCAGACGAAGAATGATCTTTTTTTTGTTTGGGTCGAACCTTTTACCTGTCACTTCAGCGTATCACTCGTTACTCGTCTGTGTATATAACAGTAACACACAGCAGAGCTGACGAATCACCTGCTGAGCTGCAAACGGTATCTAAACATTCGCTGACGCTTGCCGCCTGCCATAGAAGCTTTGCTGCATGCCTAAGCAATCCGTTATTTTTTCTTTAGGCACCCCATCAACCTCTACGGCATCAGGAGGGACGGTTGTGATGCTAAAAACAGTAGACAATCAGAAAAATATTTGTTGCAAGTCTGCAGTCGGATCTGACCCTCTCTATTCAACTCGCTAACTTTCTATGACGCGACTTGGCAACCTGTGCGCGGTTCTAATCTTGATAAGAACAAGATCGTACTGATCGGTGCTAAATGCTGAACGAGCGTTCTCTCAACAGTATAAGCGGGCAGTAAAAAAAAGTCTGTCCCATTAGTCGACGCTTTCGCATTGTCATTTAGTAAAAGAGTGCCATTGCTAAGCTATTTAGTCGGGTAGACCTTTGTGATCATCTCGACCAGTGTATAACGTGAAGGTAAGTTCGATTCATGTGTTTCGTTCGATTTTCGTTTTACTTGAAAAGGCTTAAGAAAGGTACTGAATTCATTTTGAGCAGAAATTTGTAGTTGCGCACGAAATGCCTGCTCAGCGGAGTAATCGCTCTCGCATATAAGCCCAGTCACCAAGCCAGATATGAATGGAGTGCCCCCGTAGGGTTTTGGTAGACTCATAGGCTTCCTCCAACAGGAAGGACTGCGCGGCCATTGGAAGTGGAAATTAACGACGGAGAGCGCGCTTCCTGATATCTTGTAGTTTTGTGGTTAGCTAGTGACAGCTGGTTTCTTCCTTCTGCTGGACGCTGGGTATCTTGGCAAGTATAGCAGTGTGACTTAAATGTCATCGTTTTTTGAGCTCTTAATTATACCTGATTGTGAAACTTTTGATCAAATATTGCTACATTTAGTGTAATGGCATCTTTATGTGGTTTTATGCCTTAAACTAATGAATATTTATCTCTAATGTTTTGGATATTGGTTCATTAAAAGATGGTTAAAAGCTATCGCATAGCTCCGGAGACATCATAATGAAGTTATGGATAATAGGAACAAATCCGACGAGACAAAAATCTTAGCATTTATAAGCTACCTTTGCGGTGAACAAGACAAAATTCAAAATCACGACAATTTATGTATCAGCGAGCTTTACAGTTTTACTTATTGCCTGATATTTGTTAAATAATTATGACGTACAAAAGTCACATTCATTTGTGGCTACATACAACGACAAGCATGTCTCAGGCAATCAACAAATATTAAGACCGATTAGTTTTTACCATTTACTGGCGCAAGAGCGATGTTTACTTGGTTGAACTAGAATAGTGAAATAAGGTGTCATGGTTTCCCATGTGCGAATAGTCAATGATAAAAACAGATATTTATTAAATCTGTGTAGTTGGAGTTTTACGTCGGGTATCGCCGTTGGGTACTCCATCAGACGGCTGACTCCTATCACGGAACGAAGTCTTGTTATGGCTGGGTTCGTACCTAGACCACAACATGTCCCTAAACTAAACAGCCAATACGTTACTCACTAAGCTGTCACGCTGACATAAATGATCGACTAAATCTAACGTGACCATTTGGTGCGATCTTCCACTAGGTAGTGGCAGTTGTAACCTTGGCTTCGCGATTATCAGCATATACATTGCTCGGTTATGATACCGCTGAGCAACAGGCATTGGTTTAGATTTCCCTTATTAATCGGGGCGCATTCTAGAGCTATTTCTTAAAATAGTTTTATAGTCTCAGACCTGTACGGATTCTATGATTTATTGCTGTTGGTGGCAGGACATAAGTTGTCATGTCGGATTCAATTAATCCTTGTAGGTTTTTGCCGAAATAGAGTTACTAGAATATTTCTTTAACTTTTGTACCTTTACAGCTTAGCTATGTATGTGCCACATAAGTGTCACATGTATTCAACTGTTCTCTAGCAATTGGGTCTTTCGGGCACAGAAGACTTATATCCGCGCCAATGCTACGTATGTATTGTAACAAGGGATCATGAAAAAGAAAATACATTTTTTATTCATATCAATCGACAATCCAGCCTTTCTCTCCGATTCTCAGTATACGCCTATCAAGTTCCACACCCGACGAAACGGCCATAAGGAGCGGTAAGTGGTGTTATTGGCGCCTTTAGTCGTCTTGTTGCCGAGAAATCGGACAAGCGAGAGCCAATCGCTTGAAAAAAAGACAAATATAAAGGCTATAGAGCGTACACTAAAAAGCGTAGCCTATAGAACATTAATAGCATGAAATGCGAGCAGATATTTCCAAGTGTTTAGGACCTACCTGTAGGTTAGCTCACTGTTCCGTTTGCTCTGTGTGCCTTTTATTATTGTTATTATTGCCTGTGTGTACAGTTGTGAGCTATATTTTATTATGTGTCCTTCGTAAATGGCGGTTGGCCTGACATAGTTCTTGCATCATCTATAAGGATAGTTTATAGAAGCTGATATGTGTGCAGGGCTTCAACTTTCCAATTAGACATGCAAAAGATGACGACCTAGAAACGACGAGAGGAAAGCTCTGCTATTAGTTTGAACTGACGCTTCGTCTGACAGTGTCACGTAAAATCTAACGCTATTTGCAACTTTGAAATAAAAAAAAAGGCAGCATATCTTACCTTCTCCATTCACGATGGGACCTCTTTCAATCCACATAACTAAAGTTAACGTCTAGTAAACTTCAAAGCGAATTGGTCATTATGGAGTGTATTCAGAACACGCGTTATTACGCGCGTGTCTTTGTCATCGTGCGTGAAAGTATTCCTTTACAAATGTGTTGTTATTTTTCTAAACATCGTCGCACGCGCGTATATATAAACTGACATTTTGGCTGTATGTATTATGCTAACGTGAATGTCATATTTCTTTGCCGCATGTAAGATCTAAGAATTCACATCCAAAGCTCGCTGTCCAACTGACAGCGAGCTCTGGATGTGAATTCTTCTTGAATTTCTTGCTAAAGTTTTCTCCTAAAAAAAATTATGAGGGTTCTAGTTACTCGTCGTGTGATCAGATACATTTACGAACTTATTTCTTTGCGAAACTTAAACATTGTGTAGTCCACTTTATACGCCATATTCTTCTTTTCGCTGTTATAGTGCTATAGTTGATAGTAATGGGTAAATCTTTTCCTGGTAATCTAATTATATCGGCTGTCTCTTGATCTCTTCCGGTCAACTATCTGATATGCTGTAGTACTTGGCTAGCTGCAGCTACCTATGCTAAGTCTTTGAGTTTAGGTAAAAACAAGTTATCGATACGCGTTTCTAGAGTCGCGGAGCGCGACATCATCGTCTATTGCAACAGTCTCGTAATCGTAACCAACGGTCTGAAGAGCTAGCAATAACATAGGTTGAGCTCTACACGGGTGGTCGACGTTAATTTGTGTTCATTCGTTCTTGTCGTACCTTTGATTCACTTCTTATAGTGTACCAGAACTAAAATGCACTTACTATGATATCGCATAATAAATTTTATAGTAGCAGAGCAAATATCTTGTGAGGCTTGTATTAGTAGTGTTCCAAATAGGAATACGTGCACCAATAGGGACTCGAAGTATCTTTCTCGAATTCATTCAAATTGAAAAAGTAATGGTGCCAGGGTTGATGTTTATTACAAAAATAGTATATGTTCATGGCGAGCTGTAACGAAACGTTGTTTACTATCAACCACTATATTAGATTCATTCATAAAAAAAATAAGAAACATTGTGTTTAAAAGATATGATAAATAGAGCATTAACTATTTTACTACCAGGATACCAAATGTGGAGAAAACACCATATACACCAAACCATTTTATTTCTAATGATTTTAATAGTACTTTACAAGAAACCAACCCCACGTTTCGTCGATAAAGAGCCTACGATTGCAACGGCAAGATGTTTTTGAATGATAACACACGAAAAAGCGAAGCACAATGCTGCCAATAATAAATTATTATGTTGAAACCTGCTGTTTCGAAATCTTCCTTGTGAATATATGTGAGAAAGTGAATTATTTTGAGTTAAAACAAAGATATCGGGGGAGTGGGAGGAACCGGCTAGCCTCAACCTAAAAACCCTAAATAGCACATTTATATGAGTCAATGGAACTGTGTGATGTGTGTTTTATTTTATTCATTATGGATTATCTATGTATTTATTATATATTATGGATATTGTGTACTAAACTAGGAACTGAGGCAGTTTACATGTCAATCCACATTTACTGTATTTATGTGCTAAAAGAAGATACCACAGAATAAATATATTGGCCATATAGGCACACTTATTTATCGTATTCGCTCGGGAGATTGCGTATAGGTTCGTGGATATAACTGAATATGTATGAAGATGATGCCGATACGTGCCATGGCAGACACAATGAGATGATACCTTTACACAAGCTAGTGACTATAGAAAGGCTTTTATGGTTATATGTAGTTTCAATCTAATTTTAGATATTTCGAAGTTATAGTGCAACTACATAGTTTAGTTTTAGCACTGAACTGAGCGTAAATTATTTAAGTTTTAGAACAGCAGACACTACGGTGTTGAATAAATGCTGCTAGGGTAAGAAAATATTATTTTTTTATGTCATTGCATAGTCGTAATTGCGCTTCGGTATATTCTTTTGCTATCTTTATTTTATGCTAAAACATAATTGCTTGAGAATAACAATTATTAGTAAGCAGTATTTGATCTCGCTGGTAATGCTAGACGAAATGCTGGATGGATATACTAGTCAATTTTTTTGTTTTATGTTGTAACCAAACACGATTTTTGAATCTTATTCGCAGGGCCGGATTTTGTGGGTTTGTAGTTTTAGTTGTGGCCACAAAAGCTATAAAAATGCCGTTAGAGCAGCAAGCGCTGGGGGACAAGCGCGTGAATATCGACGAGCCAAGATGGGACCAGTCTACATACTGGGGTCGTGCCCAGCATTTTTTCACTGTCACTAACCCACTGAATCTGTTGTGTTCAAATAAAGAACTTGAGCACAGCAAAGACGTTGTCACTCGATACAGGTTTGCTTATCTCATATTATTCCATCAATCTTATTTACAGTTTAACATAAATATTACGTAAATTGTATATATACGTAGATATATATGGGGTACGGCACCTGAATCAGGACAAATTGTTGTAACAAGCCTGCATATATCTGCTATTTTAAGCTCTAGAAGAATGCCACTTTTCTCTAAAACAAAGCAACGAGTTTATCAGGCCGAAAAATAGTGCATAGCTTTCAGCATTTAAGCGAGGTTAAGCTTGTATCCAATCTCTTCACCCTGGAAGAACACTTACCAAGATTAAAGACTGCTTTTTTTGCTCGAAATCGATGATTATTGCCCGTTTTCATGCGGTGTTTGAAAAATTTGAGGAAGAATTTCATCAAGCAAACAGAAAGATCTTCAATAAATTTTAGATTTAAAGGGCTCAAAGTTAACCGAAGTGGCTCAGAAAGCCACTTTTGATGCAGCGGCATATTTGATACAGAAATCAATCATTGTTTTACAGTGGAAATGACTAATTGTTGCTCCGGTCGTCCAGAGAAATTCCAACAATTAGTCTTTCCAAGGATTTTCAGCCGTTTTCAGCATTTCAATTTTTGAGGCTTTTAGCCTGAAATCAGCCTAAAATTTAATCCCGCTTATATTTTTTGTATGTAGCGTATTTGAACGACACTTTTTAGGAGTTTTTAGCAATACCGCTTAAGACACGGTTACTATTAAAAAGCTATTTGCGGATTAAAAAAAATATCTTGTGTGAGTGGTTTAGGTCCCTAATTGGAGCCATAATTGTGGTAAATGGTGCTTATCTTAAGTAAACATGACTACCAAGAACGACATTTCTAACACATTCGAAAAAAATTATCGAAATATGTTCTTATTCAAATACGTTTTATAAGTGAAGCATAAGGAGAATTCTCAGTTTAGAAGCCGTACCCTATATATATAATTTCCGGGTAAAAACGTGAAAATAGATTTTTTTTTTTGGTCACTAAGCCATTTTTTCATCGCAGAAGCTAATTCTACACATATTTCAAAAATTCGGTTTAAAAATACAGAATCCTATATCGATGCTGATCTATACTTTGCCAAATGTGAGTACAAAGAAACGTTCATGTGCATGTTAGTTCAAGGCTCAAAGTGTACTTTGTCCAATTTGCAGAAGTGGTGAAAAAATGGAAGGCCTCACGCTTGAGGAGCTGTGGAAATGCAAGCATATCTATGACAGCGCGTATCATCCTGAAACAGGTGAAAAGGTAACGACAAAATACGGGGATATTTCGAAGCAATGTTTCGTTATGAATTCACTTGTCTGTTCAGCCTATATGGTTTAAGTGTCGGCGAAATATTTAAGCTTATAATAACAACTCATAAAGTGAATGTTTCGCTACATTGTCGTTTGTATAACAACTATGGAACTCCTCTACGAATGCGGTCCGTTGTGACCCACCTCATTATGGAAACAAACCAGCCTTGAAGAGTCTAAGTTCTATCCAGGGGGCGGCATTCTCCGTCCTTTGCAATAAATTTTTATTGAGAGATGGGACATCCTGTGAATATATCAATGTACAAACATGAAAGTCATGGATCGAATACGTCCTTGTTGACACTGTTCGACATTAAGTCAAATGGACTGCTATCTTGATCGTTAGTATTGGTTTGGAAATAAGAAAGAGATATATTTTTGCATGCAATTGTTTTACAAACCACAACTTATACACCTGAATTTGCTGCACTCCTCTTATGAAATTTCCATGTTCTTCCAGGTAGTTTTGGTCGGGCGGATGTCTGCCCAAGTTCCTATGAACATGATGATCACTGGCTGTATGATGGCGTTCTATAAGACTACTCCTCAGGTCGTTTTCTGGCAATGGGTGAACCAGAGCTTTAATGCCGTTGTCAACTACTCAAACAGGTGTACCATACTATACGTTTGAAATCAATAAGTACTTATCTTTTTTTTTTTTAATAATTTAGTGCATCAGGCAGAATTTGATGCGATGATGGTCGTGGTAATAGTTAGCATATGTTAGTAGGTTATTTAATTAGGCAGAAACCTGGTGTCACGCACTGGAAATCAGTTAGTATTAATATTTCTAATTTTACCATTCGTTATTAAATGCTATTTAATTGCTAATTAAAACATAGGGCTTTTGTTATGAATAGCCGTAGGCTGAATACTTATACGATGCAGGCCAGTTATTCTAAAAAATGGTATCTGTTTTTATAGGTGTATAAATATAAAATGCTTAGTATCTTTCAATCATTTTCAAATTACATCCATATTACGATAGCTACTGACAGTTCTGGATACACAATATCCTCCTCTTTCAAATGATTGTGTTTTGATTACCAGTTATTATCACAAAAAGTATTTTGTCATACCCCACTAAGTAGTACATTCAATGTTGTTCTCATTAATTTAATTTTCTTAGCCGTTCTGCTTTTGCTTTGTGATACGGGTTCCAGATCGGGAAAAGATCCGATTCCTCAATCTCAACTAGCGTTTTCATACGTGCTGGCTACATCGGGTGCTCTGGCTACTGCTCTTAGCCTCAACTCTCTTACACGACGCATGCCCCCGATAGTGGGACGTTTTGTGCCATTTGCCGCTGTTGCGGCCGCCAACTGCGTTAACATCCCAATGATGAGAATGAGAGAGCTTCAAGAGGTATTCTTTTGAGTGATCAATATAAACAGCAGAATTTTAAGCTGTTTCCAAATGTATAACAAGGTTAATGTTGTTTTACATTTGTTATACTTGCTTGGGTACGATGGTAGCTTTACAGTGAATAAGATATTCAGCTAAATTACATGCTATTACATGATATGACCCTAACTACTATTATCTTTGGAGATTTGATTACTATAATTAAGCTCTATGTGCATAGCCTCGATAACTTGATGTAATACACGAAGTGAATGTATATTTATTGTTTCTCATAGCCGGGCACAGTAATTCAGCAAGTAACTGTATTACACTATTATGTACATGTTATTGCTTACTATGATTCCATAGGGGATTACTGTGATGTCGGAGGATGACAAGGAGTTTGGCCAGTCCCCTACAGTAGCCAAGTATGCCATTTCAATGGTAGTCCTTTCTAGAATTGGTATGGCCTCACCCGGAATGATGATTCCTCCGATCTTTATGAATGCCCTTGAAAAAAAAGGTGAGAATATCTGCACTGTTCATCTAATAATTTTGTCATTCCCGTAGTGTGCTCAACATCAAATAGGCGATCGTAATTTCGTGTACGATGTACAGTTCATAGCGTATCCAGATATTGTTAGATTCTCGAATCCGTGTTTTTGTTAGATTCACCAAAAAAGCAGTCACTCGAATTATGATCGCGACGATTGTATCAGCATTTTTCTACGGTACTCCGGTTTTAAAACTAATTTAAAACTAATACAGCTTCTTAATACAATTACCTATCCAAAATTCCCATCGAAATTTTATCCGTGAATTATAGTCACTAATGCGCATGTTTAAACTTGCAGGATTCTTTGCACGATATCCATGGGCCAATGCACCGATGTCTGTGAGTTTGGCAGGTCTTTGTCTTCTATTTGCAACCCCCATGTGCTGTGCTTTGTTCCCCCAGAAAGCTTCAGTAGCAGTGAGCTCCCTGGAGCCTGAACTTCAAAAAAAGATTAAGAGCGAAACCGATGGAAAAGTTCAGACGGTTTACTATCATAAAGGACTCTAAAAGTTCTGCAACAAGAATAAAGTACGGTCTCCAACAGATCTTCAATCGAAAAAAAAAAGAAGGTAGACTCAGGAACGCCGGTCTGCAGCTTCTCCTGCCAAGCTTTTAATGACCTAACCGCATGTGGATCCATAAGAGTACGAGCTGAGTAGAATTCTCTGCTAGCCAATACGTCCCACGATCTTCCATTCGAAGTTGATTTACTAGGTTGTGTATGTGCTTCATAATTGGAAAAAGCGCGGAAGCGGCGAACTAATGAACAGTTTAACTCAACTATATGCCTCAAGCCGTTGCCGTCATAATAATGCGAAGAAGGCATTTATCTGAATGTAATTTAGTGCTTAGGTGCAAGATGTAACGATGCCCAGGAAATGAAAGCTACCGGTTCGGAAGTTCAGTAACGGCTAGTAGGGAAACATTCCGCTTTTCTTCACCGCAGGGACGTATTGAATTTCTGATAATGTGCACATACGCAATATTGGCTGAGGACAATAGCAGCTATACTAACTTAAATTTTTCAGAAATTCAAGTAGGTGGCTGAAAATGAACACTCACTAACATGATCGGATAAAGAGACATTAAGTAAAATCATGGAAAGTAGGCTGTTACGGACTGAATTTGACGCAAATTTTTCTGATAATGATACACACAGTCCAAACAATGCTTTACACAAAAAATATCTTGCATCTATACATCCTTATGCCTAATGGACGCAAAACATATGGCATGGCCAATGGGTGCCATAAAGGATAAGATGTGATCGTGTAAATTCGAAGCCTCATAATAGTTGCACAAGTATTTTTGTTATAGGCATAACAATAGTAGTTATATCCACTTTACGCAATCATGCTTGCTGACAGAATTCTAAATCGAACGTTTTTATCGGCTTTATTTCATGAATATTTATGAATTGTTTCATTGAGATGACGATAACTATGTATAGTTACGGAAATGGGAGTATTAAAATTACTTTTACAATTATTAGTAATTGAAGTAAATGTTGTAAATTTGGATATATATATATATATATAAGTCTGGAAAGGAAGAGGCAGGAGTAACTAGATCAAGTTTTCCTTGTCTCTTAACAGCCATATATTCTGAGAGAGTACATTGTAGGGGAATGACAATACATATTATAAACCATATTGAGTCGTGCATACCACTTGATTTAGTAGTAGTTTTAATAGGCAGACGTAACCAATAGTGCTTAAGAATTGGGCCTATACAGTGTAGAGAGAGCGCGGGAGCGGCAGAGAGATCTGTGACTGACCGACGTATATTATGGAGACGTGTGTTTCATATTTTTTTGATTTTTGACTGTTTTTGTTGCTTTGGTTTGCTTGATGAAGACACGTGTGAATAATGAGGAAAAGACGATGGGATACTTAGGTAAAATATAGTGTCGGAAATCCCCTTTTCTTTAAAAAAAAAATTGGAAAACTAGTGAAATGTGAAGATTTCGCATCTCGATTGAAGATTAAGAATTAAACGTAATTGTATACAGGGTTTCTATTAGAGTCTCTACAGGAAGGTTCTGGCAAAACAGACGGCGAAAATTTTAGTCGACAATTTTACGGCCTAGTACGGGTAAGTAAATATTATGAAGGTGTTAATATAGATTATTGTGGCATTTATTGACCCGATCGACCAACGCTATGGATCTTTCGTAAATGAATTTTGTCACTGCCATATTTACAGTGGTATGCATGAAGAATTTAAGGTTTTGTTTCCCTTCACGTAGTTAAGGCCTGACTGATTGTGAACGACTGAGACTCATTGTCTGCCTTTATTCATTATTAATGCAAATGGCAATATGATACTACAATCACTGGCATTATTACACCGCTAGATAGATGTGTTTCACTATGATACTTGATAAAGAAATTACGAGAAAATGTTTTTTCATTAAGAGTTATGCTTTAATGAGTAATAAATAATAAATAAATGAGCACAAAGGTACTCAAGGCCTGTCTTTTTTAAAAGAGTTACATTATAGATCAGCTATATTGGTCATTGCACGTTCAGAAAGAACAATACTGTGACCGCGTGAAAAGCGTGCAAAATAGTAATGACTGCAAACCCCGAAGCTTGAGATACGATAAAGCCATTCTAATAATATTCAGTAGTTGTCTGTCACGACAGAAGTAACAACGAATAATAAGAGACATTATTGGTGAACAGAATTTTGTCTTGTGCTGGCCAAGTGTCAGATATTGTCAGACACTTTTCTTACTTTGTTTGAATAGAGATCTTCGTGAATTGGCATTGTGAAGATAGGCGATCCAAAAATAAAACAGTATTGAGAGTTTCGTAGAAATCCCTACGGTTATCTGTTTCTTAACCTCTCTGAAGAGATCTTTAACACAACCTAAATTTACTTTCCGGGAGAAGTTTTCTAATTTCGTTAAGTTATCTATTTATGATAGATCAAATCTCAAATCGTACCAGTATGACGAGATTCTGCGAATCCGTGATAACAGAGATATTTTTGTTTTATCAAAAAATCGTTTTCCTAGAATGGACAATGGTTCGAGAATGTTGAGTGTAAAAACGTGTATACAAAACTTCTATGTTATTTAGGGTTAGATATTCATAGAACATCTGGACCGGAAAAATAAACTAAATTGAAAGTTAAAATCTTTTATTTTTGTACTCTGTGCAGATACTGACTCCATTGTCGAGTCAGCCTATGTATTTACTCCCGTAAAATAATAGTATGTTCGTTAATTGAAGAATCATGTCTAGCCATTACAAAAAAGCTCTAGATCTGTAGTGTAGGTGCATATTGCGACACTTGGTAGGTACGTATGTACCAACATTGTTGGGAAACTGAGTTGCAGAAACCAACAGGAGCGGTTGCATTAGAAGAGACTTTTCCCAAATAACAAAAGCGCCGGGTAGAACGGGAAGAGGTGGGGAGGGTATATTTCTGCTATATCACGTCGAATGACACGTTGGAGGAGTACAAATTTTACCCAGGAAATTTGACAGCTTTATCCACAGCGTGTCGCAGCCACACAAGATCTTCTTATAAGAGACTTTAATGCGGCGACGAAGGACAAGGCCCGTCAGGACGAACCAATGAAGGGAAGTAATACCGGAGAAAATGGCTTCACATAATCTGTACGTGATGAACAGAGGAGAAAGCTAAAGTTCTATTGGTGCGGCAACTATCCCACATAGATTTCACCATCTACAGTGAAAAACTAATAGAGCTGATTACAGGATAACGGGTAATCGGCGACCTGGAAAACCAAAGTCAGCTAAGTGAATACTCCGTCTCCGGTCCCATCCAGAATTTGATACAGATTCTAGAGCACAGAAGCACTGGAAAATGCTTTAAGCTGAGTAATCAGGGAAAACGGTATCTCTGTCAGCATTGCGAATTTACATCGGGTTCTGGACAGAGTATGCAGACTGGTAAACGGGCCGGTCAACCACTCTAAGGGAAGGAGGCGAACACAGTCCAAGTGCTGTTGGAGTTTCCAGATCGCAAAAGCGCCCAGGAAATGCCGCCAGTCCAGGAGAGCAATCAAGAGAGCGACACAGAAACACAGCAAGTTTGCTCATGCCATACCAGCAACGTAAGATGGAGCTTAAGCGTACAATTAAGGAACTCGAGAAGGACTTGTGGAGAAAACTTTACAAGATAGTTAAAAAAAATAAGGAGAATTTCCAAGCCAGGCATGCCGGAAAGAGAGACTGTGCACTGATAATTTTCCCAGCACTACTACTTCCCACGAACAGCATTTAAGTCCAGACGAACAGCAGCGGATCCGAGCAGCAAGATACCCATAAACACAAGGTAAGACGGGTAGAAAGGCAAAAGTGATATTCGTCCCAAAGGGAGATGAAAAGTCGTCGCAATCAGTCTGATAATCTTCCTGGCTAAAGGCTTCCAAGTAATAATCGAAGATTTGCTGCGACCGTTCGCTAAGGTGCTTGGTTTTATACTCTCTAGACAGTTCGATTTCCCCAAAAGCCGCACGTTTTTGGCGAAAATATATACAATGGTAATCAAAGCCAAAATCATACATGGCTCGACCCTGAGGACTCAAAATTTATTCATGGTAATATTCCTAAACGTCAAGAATGCCTTCAACAGTATTCTGTGAGACTTTAGATCGGAGTTGGGCTCCTAGCCTAGGTAGACCAGCGGGTCCTTACGGTACAGATAAAACGGCCACGGATATGGAGCTATAGCTCAATAAAAAGCAGCAAGCGAAATTTCAGAACGGATGACGCAAATTGAACGTGAAAGAAACTTGTGCGTTAAATCAATCTCTACCTATATGGGCAGACACTTCAGGATGGTTAAAAAGTGCCAGATAGCTGGGCACGGCAGCAAAGGCCATGGAGAGCATCATAGTCGCCCCACTGACCAAGGAGATCGAAGAAACGCAGCACTGTCAGAAGCACAATACGGCTTCAGGAAACAGCGTTAAATAGTCGCAGCTGTAGACAGGATTCTCAAGATAGCGAGAGAGGAGATGGAGGCTAGGAATTTCGCACTTCTTATCCAGCTGTATCTTAGAGATGCCTTCAATAGCATGAATTGGGGAAAATTAATGGCCGCACTGGAGGAAAAGGGAAGCTTTACGTACCTATGCAGACTCATCGGCTCGTATTTAGAAAACAGAAGACTTTTTAGGGGACGAAATACAGGGTTACAGCTCGGGTACCACGGGGATCGGTTCCTGGACCAACACTGTGAAACCTAGCCTACGATGGCGTGTTGTAAATTGCGAATTTACCGGAAGGGTTGGAAGCTATTGCATATGCAGATGATCTGGCTCTTATTATCAGGGCCCGAACAGAAGACGACCTGGAAAATAAAGCAAATGGCTCTCTCGAGTTGGTAAATTGGTGGATGGAAGAACACTACTTAAGGTCAGCCTCTGAGAAGACAGAAGCACCATACCTGACTGCCAAAAGGAAGGTCAGAGGGGTCAACCTCTTTTTCGGAGATACCCAAAACAGTATCCAGAAAAAAGTAAGATGCCTCGACGAGACGCTGGATGCCGCAATGTCTGGAAGGCAACACATTAAACATGTAACTGCAAAGGTGGAACAGTCCTTAACCTGTCCCGTAATTTACCTAGGGTAGGGGGAGCCTCTTAGGGCCGTCAGAGACTCCTTGCTTTTGTAGCGGAGGCTACAATGCTCTACGCTGCCCCAGTGTGAGCAGATACGGCGCACTGCTAACCACTCAAAGGATAACAGCAATACGCGTAGCAAGAGCGTACAGAACCGTTTCAACCGAAGGTCTTCTAATGCTGGCCAGAATGGTTTCATGGGACCTGCTCGTCAGCGAAAGAGCGGAACGCCGTCTGAGAAACGTAAATAACGACGCTAACATGGCCCGCGCGGACACAGTGGACAAATAAGAGCAACAGTGAGAAACTCCCAAGACCAATAGTAGAGGAGAGGTTCCGGGCAGCTGGACCCGGCATCTAATTCCAGATGTCAAGGAATGGACTCGCAGCACCTGTGGAGAGATTATGTATCACTTCTGTCAGGTCCTGTCGGGCCATGGACAGTTTCAGATTTACATGGCATAAATCGGCAAAGCGCAAGCAGACCCTGCGTGCTCTGCGCATCGGGCATCAAAGACGGAGCAGAGCACACTGTGCGTTAGTGTCAGGCACTAAGTGGAGTCAGAGATAAGCAGGCACACAGAGAGGTATCCATGTAGGGTAGCGTAAAGGGAATGGTGGAAATGGTGCGCCGCAAGAGAATAACGGAAGGACAAGTTCGAGACAAGCAAGGGTCCGATGTCCTACCATTGGGAGAGCAGGGCACAAGACCCCGCCTATAAGTTAGTATACGCGCGGAGGAGGGGAACCCGAACGGAGGATGGACCGGAACGTGACAAGGGGGATGATACCTCAACGCCGCTTCCTGCAAGCTATGGTTTAGAAGTAATATTAAACTATATCCCGAACCAAAGCCCAAGTCTTCGAAAGATCCAGGTAGTGGGTGAGAGTCCCACAGTATCAGACAAACAGCACAGATGTGAAGTCTGGTCTGCATAACGCATTTGCCTTCAACCTCCAATAAAAAAAGATAACCGGGCATAAACTTGGACAGGGGACTTAATGAATTGTTTTATGTTAGAATAACTATGACGAAAGCTAGTGAAACAGCGTACCCTATAGCAAGGATATCGCCTAACATGTATGGGCCGCAAAAGGCAGATAGACGGTGGCTCCTGATCTCGATCGCCAAGTCAACAGTTCCAAGTCAAGGCCTTCAGTTTCCCACTTTGGTTTGGATCTTTTGTAGACTTTAAAACAAATAAAATCTCCTTTGCAAGGTACAAAGGACTGTTGCACTGGGAATTTCAAGCATGTGTGGTGGTTAGGACGTCAGCGGCCTCTGTCTTGCTGGGACACTTCCATGGGATCTAAGAATATAAAGGAAAAAGCGACAATGGAATTGCGACCGAGAACGTAAAGCTATTATGGAAGCGTGGCAGGCCAAGGGTACACTGCGACCAAAAGTTAGAAGATAGCTGCCTATACGTTACTAATTTGGCTCACCTTTAGAGCCTTTTAAGGTTGCGGGGACAAAAGCAAGAAACAAGCTTTTGAGCAAACAAGGGTATATTCTTCTGAAAGAGATCCCTTCTCGATTTAGCTAGAAGGGGACTAGCGAAACTTTGGAAGGTCAGAGAGCGAAAACTCGAAGTGATCATCGCGCCAAAGAGGTCTAGAAGGTAAACAGTACCTTCACTGACAGCGGAGAAAGAGATTCAGTCCCAAGGCTGCAGACGAGCCACGTAACACGACTAAAGTCCGTTGATCCATAGGCACTGGCAACTTTTCCTGGTAGTTCGTTGTTCAATGAAGTTCCAAAGAGTTCCGGTATACGAAGCGTGAAGTTTAGCGAGTGCGTTAGTTGGTGGTAAACACAGCGTGACACTAAGCTGGAGATCCATGTGTTCTTCGACTCCAGCTGTATGCATCAATGCCATAACATCTCTTAAAAATGAAAATAAAGGCCTGATAAGCCCCCAAGAAACCCCCAAAGTTTTTCTTCAAGGCACTAATGAGTCGGGACCATCGGTTTCGTTTATCTCTTGGATTTTCTACTAAATATCCTACTTGCTCAACGCCTCACAATCTAAATTCTTGTCACCTGTGCCGACTTTTTACATCACTGACAAACAACTAACATCTGATGTCTTTATTGGAGAGAAGAGGGTGAAAATCAGTAATATTTTATAGAGAAGCATATACTAAAGCAGGTAATAAAAAAGGCCTACTGTGCACAGGGCTGCGTTGCTCCGATAAGAAACTTGTGTGCATCTGATATCAAATATAAGATATAGTATACTGAGCTTATTTTTAACAAAATTAAAGAACGTACACCCTTACGTGGTGTATTTTCGCGTGTGATATAACTCATGCGGCAAACGTCGGAATAGCTCTTAGCCGCTATAAATTGGTACCATACTTTATACTATGTATACGATATATTACTTATTCAACAAGATTAAAACTAAGCGGTCTAAGAAACATTTTGGTAGGCGTCCAGATTGTGCGGTTATGTGATAGGATGGCGGATTGAAAATATTAGTGTATAGGATACCGTTTTACGATAATATGAAATACATAGTTCAGATGGTGAAGGATCATAAGCGCTTTAAAATTCCAAAGCTTCTGGGTAGTAACAGCGACAACGCTCGTGCCCTGCGCCAAATCCGAGATTAGAGATACTTGAGCATCTTTCGAGGAGTTTCGAGACTCTGAAGTTCGCAGAAGTCCCTTCACATTACTCTCAAGAAATGCCCGTTGGTGAAGATAAAACGGGCGTATTCTGTAATCGATAGATTAACTTTTACACCTCCGAATTTATACGCGTGTATATACACAATCAAAATGACCAAATTAAAGATTGTTGCATTTTTTACGGGAGTTAATTCGGAATTGTTATTGTGGTTCGTCTGGGCAAGTCTTCGCTGTTATGAACTAAAAAATAGGCTATTTGAATGTTTAACTTACTAAACGTACTAACAGGTTGATAATATGTCGTGAATAATCTTTAAAAAGCACTTAAATTAGATCTGCGGTCAGTCAATCGTCGAAAATAGTGAATTTTTCGGCATCGAATTTATATGGCACGTACCTGCCATTTTAGTACAACGATTCTTGTTCAGGAATAAAAGAGCCTATTTATTGCGTATTCTATTTCAGTTGGCAGTATGCAAAATTATCTATGTTTTGTCCATATCCGGCTTTTGTTGTTCTAAAGCTCGGTTTTAACTTCCGCGGCAGGTGTAGCCGGTACAGTAAATGAAGGCTTTGTCGTTGGGTGGGCATTTAGGAATGCGTTGACAAGCAAAAGATTGGCCTCTTCTGCGATCTTATCCATAGGGGCACTATTTAAAATAAGTAGGTTCATCCATTGGATTGTCTGCGTAGTTGAGTTCCAGAACCCCAAACCTGTGAAACGTACGAAATACAGGTTGAAACGCAATTCTACACTTCTAAATAGGAACCGCATAAGCTACATCTCGAATGTTCTTAATTGTTTCTTTTAGTTATAGACGTACTGTAAAGCCATTTGCCAAGATCTGTTCAATCTAAAGCCTGTCTGGACCGCACGCGGCGTCAAAGATAGGATATTGACTAGTCTATTTCTAAAATGTGCATCACATAAACGCGATCGGCAACCCAAATTGCCTAGCAATAGAATGGTTTGTCTCAGCACTTACCGGGAGTCTTGGCGAGACCATGTATAGGGTGTGAAACGGCATCGAACGTGGGGAAGTCATTTGTATCTACCCACAGAACTCGATTGTTTGTGATAGTAGCGGTGGATGCTTTCGCGTCCTGCGAAGTAGCTACTGTACCCATCAGAGCGATCTGCCGTTGGCTTCGTACAATTAGCTTGAGGAGATAGAATGAGAACGGGCTAGAATCCGTGATCAGGAGGATCGCTGAAGAGGCCGCTAGGGAAGGATCAAGCACGTTTAGTGGAGTCACCTAAAAATAAGCTAGTACGTCAAATGTATGTTTTAATATCCATTGTATATTGGATAAGTATTTCTGTGCTATTTCTAGAACTGTTTAAAAAAATAGCCCGATCCAACATGTGTCTACTAAATCTTAATCAGTGTAATTTTTAAGCGCATTATTTAGCAGACACCACGTTCTCCAGCCTCAGGAAGGACGTCATTTCCGTACCTTTATTAGGGAGTCCCTGTTAAAGACGATTAACTGCTGGATATCGGCTAGGGTAGCAGGATTAACAGGGCACACGACCGGATGCTTATCGAAGTCACGGATAAGGTAAATCTGGGACATGAAAACAAGCATTGTTACAGGCTACCGAGCTGCTTCGGTACTGAGAAATGCGCCAAATACGAACTGGGCGCAAAAAAGAAAGCAGAAACTCCTTTTTAAGTAGTACCGATGGCTTGTTGGATCGTATATTTTTAAGTACTGCAAACACTAACTATTTTAATCAATTTGAAAATTGTCCTTTGATATTATTTTCGATTCTATGTAGGCAAATTCAGTATGGTAACTAATAGCTAACGCAGGTGTATCATCTTAGATGGATTCGTCAACGTAAATCGTTAGATGGTTTGTCTTCGAACAGCATTATAATCATTTATTTGCTCTCTGTAGAGGGGGCCAACTGTCATACCTGACCAGTCGTATTCAGCTTGAGGTGTTTTGCGACGGTGGGATCTGTGGTTGTGTAGAACGAAATCTGGAAGGTAACAATTACCATAGGTCTGGTATTGGCATTAATACACGAAAAAAGTGTTGTCACAGACAAGTACCTGAGTGGATTTAAATATCTGAAGGAAATACAATGTTAATCCCGCCAGACTCAACTCATTTTCATCTCACTCGGTATTCGACCCGTTGCTAACGTCTATAAGCTGGCCAGTTGTCACCCAGTTTGAGCTCGAAAGGGACGGCTGGTTTTTGTTGTTCAGCGACATACTACATAGGAAGTTAGCAATAATAGAGGTTGCTGCAGCTCCAGGCAATCGTCTCTATCATATGTGTTACGCATGCGCGAACTTAACAATTGTTGCTTAGACTACCGATCCAAATATTACGATGTCAAAAAACAAGAAAGCAGCTTTAATAAACGCTTAAGACACCTTAACTATTTTTTGGGTCTGTCTTTGATTTGCTTGTATCCGTCGTACGTTATATTGGATCACTACGGCCTGATATATTTTAAAAACTACAGGCTAACCCGACTGCATTAACCCAATTGCTATAAGTAAATATGTTGAATTGAATTCGTTATATGTTATACATACAATGACTGCACAATTTACCGGCTATGTGGCCAGTCAGGGCGAGTCGAGGTTGAGAAAACCTTATGGATGATATTCAAACGTTTATAACTTCACCCATCGATAACGAGCCCTTAAGCCTTGCCCAGATTACATGTGAAAAATCGATCACTGGGCATGAAAACAACGCAACAATACGCTCTATGAGATTTTTTTTGAAATTGTATTTTTTATAAAATGGCAATATTATTGTTCATTTTCATTGTACAAAACCTCACCACGGTAATGTGCCCGCTAGAGACTTGACCCAACAAAGGAGAATTCGAAATCTCCGTTTATATTTAAAGCTGACAAATTCGATACTCGTACGTGTGCACTACCTGATTGCCAAAGAGTGATGCAGCTTGTTCGAACGCTTGCATATCTGGACTGGCTCTGGACGCGAAGTATCCGACGAGCTTTGTGCCTCGTGTGTGATCGAATGCGGTCTGTGAATACGCACAAATTCGAAATAGCTCAGTTGTTATCAATAGATATGAACAATAGTAGTAGTAACATAGACAGATAATATAGGAGACGCTCATAAAAATGTTCTAGATAATGGGCTCGCCGTATCGGTAGAGGAGCAAAGGCCCCGAATCCCTCCTATATTAGTATTAGAGCTACAGTTAAAGTATCGCTGGGAACATACAGTCATATAGAGAAACAGAGATACGACTTTGGCGCGCTTGTGACCGCAATGACACTGTACATACATACAAAGTACGAAAAAATAATAAAGCAAAAGTGTTACGCTTGCGAATTATCTTAGACTTGTTTTCTGAAGTATCAACACCTTAACATAACACCAACCTTATCCATTTTTCCAGCGATTATTTTGAGGTTTGCGTTTTCCAAATTCGAGATGAATTTCATGATGTAGAGAGCTTCGCGTAAGCCATGGTAAACATAACGACGACCTCCACGAAAGATTAATACCTGACCTAATAACCATTAGGTTGCATTAATAAAGTTGTATTGCAGTTATGAGCACAATTTGTCAATAAGTTAACGTATAACAATTTTCTTATTGGTATATCAGTGATGTAGAAGTTTTTATTCGACGATTCGCCTATATAAGTAAATATTATCAAATAGGTACATTTGAAACACATTGGGTATACATATATAAAAGAAAAAAAAGGAACATTAGTAATTTTATTCCTATGTATCGTCCGCGCTATATCTATAATATAAGGATCTCAATAGTGCTACATGAACATTGCAATTGTGTAACGGATGCAATCTGTATTGAGGTTTGAAATGAGCAGAGGCACAATTTCGAATATTTCTTACTGTAATATTTCTAGTTATATTGCTACTTCATAAGTAAGTAATAATAAAAATTAGCAGGGCCCTACACAAATCAATTACTGTCTTTTACCTCATTCTCGACAATCTGCGTTCGGGTGAGGAAACGACACGTCTATAGCATTTGGATCTTACCGCCTTGTAATGTTTTACCTAGTCCGGTTCTTCGCTAAACGCATATTGCATAGGTGAAGATATTAGTTACAGTTTCACCAGTAATTATTTGCGTCTCTATACTGGTTGGATCGAAATTTAACGGTATTGACAATTGCTTTATCAGCAGTAATCGTAAGCCGAAGAGCACTGATAGTTCTTTCATGACCGTGATGTAAGAAAAAAAAAACAAAAGAGCATTCGATACGTGTTGACCTACCATATACACACACAAAAATGGTAAGACGAGCGAAGGGTGATATACCGAGATCGAGAGAGTGTAATGAAATTTAATTACATTATCGATAAGATGTGGCCTAAAATAGAGTCGTGTAAAGTTCCTCTTGTAATATTTTATTCTCCTGATACTGGTCGTCAAAAAAGACCTCTAATTTTGCTAAATAGGCTACGAATGCAGCGCTCCATAGAAGCGTTTAGGAGAAACGCGCTCAGCGATAATAAGCAGTATTGCTTTTGCAGCCTTTATGTACACGTAAAAGGAGAACGACATATATTTTTAATAATTGCGGAACGCAACTGAAGAAAATAAATACGTTAAGAACGTCGAAGTGATTAGTAATAATAGAATGTGTTGAGGTATTTTTGAACGTTTAGCTTGAAGAGAGCCAGTGCGATTTTAACCTTGTTGTAGAGCTTAATTTTCTTGAGTTAAATCGGCCTAAGCGACAACAACAGTTCATCGCTTCATTTGCCAAACAGGTTTAGATCAAACGCGTTCGAAGCTCTTTTGGCTGAATACGCTAATAAACATCAGGGATTTGTGTATTTCCAATCGTTGCACCATCCTCACTCAACAAACAGTTGTGTATTTTTAGCTCCTGTACACAAACTAATTTTGTGTTTGCAAAGCGGAATCCAGGTTCAGTGTTCTTCTTAATTTTCAAGTAGTGTTCTCTCTTCTTGTCGAAAGTATCCACTTCTTTCAGAACCTATCTAAGATGATGGGGTACACGAACCACGAGTCTGGATAGCTGTTATTAGTGAGGAACAACGTATTATACACATAATATTCTCTAGTGACTCTATACACTGTTGAGCGTCACGATTTTCAAAAATAAGCTAAAAATCAGTGGAGCAATATTCTTAGAAAAACACAGACAATATCTAGTACTAAACAGTTTACCGTGGAGGTGTGGTACGTACTAGGCTACTTTAAGCGAATCCGGTCGACTTCGAAATTGAACTACGCCCCAGCAGTGATAGCACACAATGAGGCTGGTATGTGCTTAATTCTTCGAGAAAGAGAAGAGTAGAAACCGATTGAGTTTGCTCTAGGAAAATTTAAAGGAGATCAAACGAAAACTTTTCTAATTCCAAAAACCGACGTTCAGCGGTCGAGATTTTGTTACTCGAAGACCACAGAGCTGCGGAAATTTACTAACGATTGGTGAAGATGTTAGACAAGGAGGCCTCAAGCAAAAACACAGTACGTGAATGATGTAAACATTTCAAAAACGGGATATGAGTGTGGATTCGAAGGACAAGCAAGTATTGCCGTTTTTAACGAAAGCAAATGTAATCAATATTGAAAATTAAGTAAAAATGGATCCCCCGTGAATTGACGACAGCTTAGTTGGCAATGCATGTGTTAGACTCCACGTGCAATTTGCGGTAACTTAATTAAAAAAAATACCTGCCCGGAGCATGGGTTCAATCCGTAACGCAAGCCGGAAAGGAACCAGGCGACAAAATGGCGTGACTCAAGAAAGAAATCGAGTTTGGCGGCAATGTTCGATAAGTTCCAGATGTAAGGTAATGGTAGAATTTTCATTGGTTATAAGGAACACCTGCTACATCCAGATATCAGCCAAAAATCAGACAATCAATGGGGCCTGCTATCACACCCATGCACCGTTGGTAGAGCAATCAGAAACATACAGTCTGGTTACTGGATGACAACGCCAGACGTCAGCGCATCGAAACGTTCAACGCTACCTTCAACCAGTTTATTCGTCTGGTCTAAATTCATGTAATTACAGGATTTTCTATATTATAAAAATGGCTTCTGGTGAGAATGCATTTCTTCCCATGCATTTATTTCAAGAGCCCATATATAAAGACATTGCATATAGGAACATGGCTGTCCAGAAGCTGCCAGAGCTCTGGGACAGATGTGTAAACTATAAAGGAGAGTACTAATATTCAGTTCTCATTTTAAAACAATTTATCAAAAAATTATTCAGTCATTCAGTCCGCTGGATTCGCTTCTAGCAGTCGAACTTTTGTCTGCATTTAGCACTGCGTGTAAGCAATTCTACCCCAGAGTGAACCTGGATTCAGTAAAGAAATTTACCATAACAACAGGTAACTGTATATATGCTACTGGTGAGCCCACTGAGACAAAAAATGGGGTCAAGAAGCATTCTAGGCCCAATCCTAGTTACCTTGTCCACTATGCGTAGTTGCTATCGAGAGGCAAAAAATTGTACACTGAACAGCGGATAAATCACCCGATGTTTGATTTGTATAAGTTAATGGGACTATTTGTCCACTCCAATAGGGAGGGTTTCACGCAAGCTAATCAGATTTAGCTGCTTGCCATTGGTTTTTATAACAGCCAGTATAACTAAAAAGTTTTGACGCTGAGATTTCTTATGCTACTTTAGCAAATCGAGAATTTGTCATAAAATTCACCAAAATGCCCTGATTTGGGAGATTTGCGTACTAAAACATCATACCATACTGGGTTTTTGTCTACTTCTTCTCTTGCTAATGTCAGCACGACATGAGGTACTTAGATTTCTCTTTGACCTTAATGCTGCGCAAAGGCCATAAGTCCTGTATGCACCATGTATTATGACAATGCATTTTTTTTATTAACGACTTTTTGCTAGAATTTAGCGAGTACATTATACCCGTGCATACTGCAACAAGTGTCTCTTGTAGAAACGAGATAGCTAGAATATAGATTTCAATTTGAACGCCTAAATAAAACGAACGTTTCGTAATACATTAAAAAAAAAAACCCTTTGAAGCCGTTAAGTGATATAGCTTTTTAAATATAATTTAGTTTTGCGAATACGGTTTTAGGGTTATGGAGAGAATAGAGTATGCCCTATCGTCATGATCCGTTAAATCCATTTCGGTTAACGTGTTTATCATCAATCAACTTTAATTTGGCTTGCGATACGGCATTATATTAGTATCTACGGTAGCAACGGAGCACTTCGGAGCTGATTGTAGGCACTCGACAGCTAGGCATGAAAAGAGTTCCGCTTTGAGTTTTTTGGTTATTATACAAACTACTCAGGAACTCAAAACCGTTATCTTAGAACAACCGTAGAACAAAAAAACTGAAAAATATTCAAAACTCGAAGAGTTTTTCAGGAAACGAAATATCCCTGAGGCGCTATTGCATTTGAGTAGTGAAGTATCAGAGTTACCCTACATCTAAATATCGTATGCTTCTTAAAAAGTTCACCAGTTTCAGTCACGTATCGTAGGTAGCTGTCTGACACGGCTATGTATTATTTGAGGCCTTTCATAAAACAATATTTCTGTTCAAGGTTCATTTATGACAAAACGATCAATTAAATCTATATTCCCAGCAACAAGCACAATATCAGCGTTATATGGACCTTAGAAACCGATCACTACCAGTCACTCGTTGAAAACCTGAAGAAGATTGGAGTGCTATTGCTAAACTCTTCTACTTCTAACCGAGATGTCAAAGGCATTTGGGCAACTAATGCCCACATTAAACACTTTTTTTCTATCTACGACGGTTTAATGGTGTGGTTTAATACGCACTGAGGCTGCTCACCGCACTGGTGTAGATTTTCTACGTTACTTTGTAGAACGGCTTGAATGTTGCCGAACGAGAGAATTTAAAAATTGATTAGAGTGAATTTACCCACAAGGTGCAACGAGCTGTTTTCAGTGATTTTATGCATTCAATTTAAAGCTATAGTACTTGCTTCTTCTTTAAGTCTTTTTTTTTTTTTACATTATTAGTCACGACTGTAGGATAGTTATCACAATACTCAGTAAGAAATACGCTCACCATTAAGAGAATCTTTCACGGTATCGGTAGATGCACGGTAAACAATGGCTGAGTTAGTGCGTGTTGAGAGAATTCGAGCAAGCATTTCCGATTCGTGCGACGCTTGCGCGTCAGTCGTGATAAATACAACGGCAAGAGGGGCTGCCAGCACGGTCTTTTCTGACGCGAGTACCTGCACCCTGGCAATCTGCAGCATGGCAAAGAAGTACAACAAAAATCAACATAAGTAGATCATAGCTAGTACGAACAGGCTTTCTTTAGTTCACGATTGACTGTCACTTCGTCTGAGGGAACTAATCCTAAGGAAAATTGTCATGGCTGCTTTATTGTTTTTAGGCTAAGCAGCTTGAATAAAGGATAGGTTGTTTTATATATATGTAGGTTTTTACACCGGTGAGTTGGAGGCGCTGTATAGGTCTAATTCCAAACTATCGTTAGACACAACTATACTATGGTGTGTATCACTTATTAAGTAGCTACTTCAGGGTAATGTTATCATCAAGAATTTGGCGTGTTTAAGAAAACCTCATGATGGGTTTAGCTATCAACGTCCCAACCTCTGTTTTAGACTATCATTAGCAGGAAATCCAGACCATTGACAAACTGAATTGAATCTATTCAGCTACATAGAACAAACTGAGAATATAGTTATGCTAAATATTACTTTTATTAATGGCACATAACACCATGTAATATTTCACTAGCTGGTATCTCTATTACTAGGAGAAGGGTGAAACTTACCCCATCGTAGTTGTGGGATTGCACAAGGAAATCGAATACCGAAGCGGAAACTTTGCTTATAGCTACCAGAACGGCCAAAACGGTCGCCACATGGTTACGACCCATTTCTTAGAATGTTTGTGGGTGTCTTTTTGAGAATGAGTGAGGCTTCCACAGGCTTTCCTATAGCAAGTGCCAAGAGAGTCTTGTCACATCATGCAGCACCGCTAGCCAATTCCGTTTAGGAGACACAGCACTGGCCCCTATTGACAGCTCAATCTCTGGTGAATCAATCGACCGCAGTGATCTTATATAGTTTGCGGACGGATTCGCGTCACTCACCGAATGACGCACTCCATCAAATGTGTTTTGCCTATGTAGCTGTGAGAGCAGACAATCAAATCCATGTGAGTGGCACGTCGCACTTGACGACACTTGAGCCGGACCTAACGTCCTGTAGGCCCAAATTTGGATGTGTTTATTGTTGTCCAAGACAGCGATAGGCCATCATTCGTGTGTCGATCGCCTAGGCACCATAAAAAAGCTTGGTGTCTCGCTGCAGTCGAGTGATCAACAGGGCCACTGAGATCATAATATACTTTGGGCACATATAAATAGTCAGATTAGAAATTTCATACGTACGTATAGTTAATTTTGTGTGCGGGGTCTTGTTCAATTAGTCTTGAATGAAAGTGGTATATGACAGATTTTTGCGGTTATCGAATCGCTTCCTGGGCGGCTTAGCGGCCATTTCCACTGATTTATCTAAACGTATTAACACGGACGTTCATACCAGGCATAGAAGCAGGACAAAGACCGATACTAAAATCCGCTGTTTACGTCAGCCGCAACTACTCGGGTGAGTGATACAACACTAAGGGCGAAACCGCATGATCCTAGACAGAAAGCTGGAACGGCGTGTTCGCCGCCCGTCGACAAACTAAGCAAAGGAAAAAGACCTATTTGCTTACTATTGCTTCGTAAATGTCTCTTGGAATTTCATAAATTAATTTTCTGACCCAAAAGATCAACCTGTGTTTCAGGTCTTCAAATATATGCACTACATTAGCAAGTGTTTTTGTAAAATGGAAGATCGCATCAATTTGTTAGAATGCTACTCGATCTAAATCGGAAATCCTATTTTTCGGTGTTGCTTTCAACACGCTATTCCCTTATATGCATTGTGTACAATTTAGGCTATTTCGGTGTTTACGAACATTTTACCAATCAGGCGTTTTTGTTATATGCTACCAAGTAAATAGAAACAATAAAATACAAAAAATTATATTTTCTTGACGGACAGATTTGCCAGTGGGAACGTGCCGTTTTCCAACACAATAAACTAATTTTCTGTTCACAGATCAGGTTTGCGTGTACATTCAAGCGTGCTATATTCGAAAGTCAGCTTAAACAGCGGTTTTATATACACTAGTGCAGATAGCTTGAAGACTAAAAGTTGTCATCAAAGAGTCGCCTTACAAATAGAGAAACAATAATGTAATTGTTGTTAATTTTAGCCCAGCGACTAAATGTACCGTAACCGTAATATCTCGTCGTTATGTAAGCATCCTTCTAGTCAATAGTGAATAATTTTCTCTAAATTTTTTTGCAAATATTAACATATTAACGAAAGTTTATTTCAGCAAGTCGATGCCTAGTCATATATACATATATTTACGTATGGTTTAAGTGAAATTGAATGAAGTTATGCTGTGACTTTCAGGGTGTTCTGCTGCGATATCTGAGAGATAATTATGTTTACGGCAATGGATGACGGCAATTCGCGTATCGTACAAAAATATAAACACGCTAATTATAACTATATACGCGTAGACGTTTGCTGATGTTCGTTTGGCTATACATACATATTGTAATACGAGTATATCCGTCGACTGAGTGCATCCTAGTTATTTAGTGGGTTTAAAATTGTCTGCGTTTCGCGTTTGGGATTGCTGTTCTATACGTGTAAGTAGGTTATAGAAGAAGGCGTCAAACTCGAGCAGGAAACTTAGACCAAGTGGCCAATCGTCATGCTTTCTCTGGGCGTTTCTCCGTGTTCATAAACGACGCGGGGATATCCTTTTTCCCTGTTCCGTCCCGCCGTAGCCGTCATCGCTTCGGAATTAAATTCTCGTAGGCACTGAACGCCGAGGAAGTGCGTATACGTGAAAACTACTTCAAATACCTGGCCAGCTGGGCATATTTCCATATTAGACGTTCACGCATCGCTAGATTGGGTGGACCTTGACAAGCATAATATTGCAGAACCACGACCGTTTTGATAATAAACCTGAGAAGGAATCTACTTAAAGTAAGACGCTTCATACCCTAATCACGTGCAGATTAGAGCTCTGTGGAAAAATATGACTGTATCGTCAAATATTAGATTGGCTGCGAACAGTGACCGCGTGAGATTACTGCTCAACTGAATAGGAAATAAATAAGTGCTTAGGAACGTCGCTAATGTTTGTAATAAGATCAATAAGGAACGGACTGCATTATCGTTTTTTCTGCCGTAAAACCACAAAGTCAGTCTATCAGACTTCGTATAGAGCCAGATCCAGCTCTTGTATGAAAATGGGCCCATTCCTATTGGTACCTAGCCATAGAATAACTCTAATTTTTAAGAACATAGACCCATAAACTCAAGATAAAATTACTGCAGTATATAGCCAAACCTTAGTATTTCCTATAAGCTAGTGTAAAGGTCTTCACAGAACTGGTTTACAGCTAATATATCATAATAAATTGATGTTCACTTACCCATAGATGGAGTATTGCTCGTTGTTGCCCAAATCATTAGACAAGCATATATCCAGTAAGCTTTAAGTGTTCGCTAACACCTTGGACTTTCTGCTATGCGGTCAAATCCAATTAATAGAGGCGATACACGGGTTACCATGTCAATGGTTATTAAAGACCACATGTGTACTTTTAATCAGCTGTTCTGCATAGTAGGTCGTAAATAGTTATTGCTTTGGAGACCTTTGCAGATGTCTTTAACGTGAAAGTCCCTATTCGCTTGATCGTATTGGTCATCGAAGTAAGCGATGTCGGGGAGCCTTTAGCGGTAGAAAACTTTTTTCATTTTGACCTTGGCATTTGGCTCGACACCGTAAAATTTACCGGTGGGTTTAAAGTAAGCGTTGCTCGACTACGTTTCTGAAGGACGCGCAAAGAAGCATGAGGAATAAATAATTTCGTTCGCAAACTACACCCTTGGCGAGCCCAGCGTATTGCATGGGTCCTAGCTGGCCCTGGAAGTCGTCCTATGGTTTTTTGTAGTGACCCTGCTGTTTTCAACCCTAACAGAAAATAAATGAAATACGCAAGTAAGACAAATATGTAATTGTGTAAGATTTTTTCATGCCGTAGACTAAAATATTATGAGTCGTCTGAATTGTTGAGGATGGTTTGCCTGATTCTTTATTTCCAGTTCTTATTTATATGTGACTTTTTTGTAATTGAACATCAGGCTGCAGTCTCTACCGCATCTCTATGCTGTTTGAGTTAGCAACGTCAATGCGGTGAATCATACATGAACTTGATTGCATTTAGATAAAGCAGCAGAGTACCATTCACTACAAACTAATTTTAAATTTATCTGGGTCGCGGGCAGTAAATTTGAAATTTGTTATCCTATATGGTTTACTTGCGAGAAAATTGTCAATATATCGATAGTGCGGTTTTGCGTGATTTTTCAGCCTATTTATTAGGACGTTGCCTCCGTTGGCTAAGGGGCAGAGCATTCGTGGTTCGCTGATATCTTACTATTACATACTATATTATATAAAAATATTATACTAAATTTCACTCAGAGGGATTTAGAAGTCAGGTCTTTGGGGACTTAGCAGTACTAAATGTTGACTCGGGTTTGCGAACCATAAATAAGCATAGGGTTTCAGTTTTAGCTTTATGACCACCATGTCGACATCCTTATAGACAGATGCTGTTGTTCCAGTGACGAGAATAAATAGCTACTCATAAATAGCTACCCTGGTCCACTAATTAAAGCTTTCTGCTCGATACATAATGATCGCTTATTTGGAATGACGTACTTTATCTATGAGATCACAAATTGAGATTAAAAATAAATTTTTTAAGTACGTTGAAAAACAGAGCCAAAAGGTCATCCTTCAATGCGCATTTAGCCGAATTTGTGTTCAGCGCTACAAAGACTGTACAATTGCATTCGAATGGAAAACCATTTTGCAGCTTGACAGTTGCGAAGAAGACTTGTGTGTTCATAACTCACGACCCCCATGAGGTTTTCGACAGGGATGATGGGCATCATGCGCTAACCTGTTAGGTGCGGTATGAACAGTGGTATATTTTAAAGGGAAACCTATTGAAAAATAGAGGCCTCCTGCTGCCATATTGCCAATAAAATATTGAGGTTCTTGTTCATCTGACAATAATGGAATAAAACTATTTCCAAAGCAGAATCAGGTTTTGTTTTAATAGTAGTTGGGGATAAAACGTACTGCCTAATGTAGATTTCTTAAAATGGACAGCAAGTAATTAGTCGAACTAACAATATATTGTACTCTTAAGTAGTTGTTTAATAATGGCTGCAGTAGGTAGAGTAAATTATTTCCTTGAGCACTCATTTATTAACAACTCGTTCCTCTTAAGGAAAGAGGTCATAGACCGAAACACTCGTTTGAAGGGGGGGGGGGGGGGGGGTCTTCTCAGCTGGCGACGGCGTTTTCGGGGGAAATTGGCAGTAAAGGCCAAAGATAGATGGAGTCACACATATAAATGTTCAAGATTCGTGCATTTAGTTTTTAGTCCGGTCCATCAATACAGTGTATGGTGGGCCATTTTCTAACAGATCATATACCAACAAGTAATCTTTACAGGTAGTATCAAACCTGTCGCATAACCAACAGACCAAACATTCCGCTCAGAAGACGTATCTTCGTACGTTACCTGTAGTGCTTCAACCTTCATGCGTTGACATGAATGTTTGCTGTTCGTGTTGCAAAGGTGTATGTCATCCAATTAAGCGATGTATTGCGGGAAGGTCTTCATCCAAAATTCTTATGGGAGGTTTACCTTCTCACAAGGTGCTCTGACAGTTTTTGGCGTAACAAGTTATTTCTGCCAAGAGCCTTCTATTTGGAATATCATAAAGAGAAACTGATTTAAAAAGAGTGGTGAATGACACTTCCTTATTGTTCAGAGCGGAAAAATCTTGCGTCTCTGAAGAGGCTTCGGTCTATGATTTATTGTCGAGTTCGTCTGAAAAAGCTGGTGCGGAGCCCGGGCAGCGCATTCGATCCTGATGTGATGGTCTTAGACTTTTCACAGACGAAAGGAACAGCCACGGCAACGAACACAGACATTAAATCTTGCCGAATTGTGGAGAAGTAGAGTGAGGATAAGCAAGAAGACATGAAATTATTCTTTACAAATTGTTTGGATTCCAAGAGACAGACGATTGTTACTGAAAAGGCGACTGGAGATTGCGACAGAGAGATGTACTCTTGTCCCAACTATTATACGTGTTTCTGGCTGCTTATAAGTTTACTATCTGTAGAACGAATAGCCGTGTAATGGAAAATATTTTGTGAAAGAACCGCGTCGGGAGGTTATCTTGGATTCAGCCAACGGACGACCTTTAATGGCGAAAAATTCTTCGACAACAACAAACCTAATATCATACTACCTTAGAAACTAAATTTAATGTAAGAAAAATTACTGGATAAATATGTATGTACATATATAATACTGATAATTGTTATTGTCGCGCTTGGTCTCTCATAGGGCTCAATGCTGAATATCATGTGATTTTTAGGTGACCTGTGCTAGGTTGATTTTAAAGCTAATTGCGGCTATGATGTCTAGACTAGACTGTATTAATATACATAAAGAAGTTCAGCGACCACAAGAACTTTGTTTTCTCAGGGTTAGCGATTATCAGGGGGCGACCGACGTAAACAATAACGCTAAAGATTACAATCGTCCAATGATAAAAATTTAAATGCTTTTAGAAAGAAACACTTACTAAGTTGAGAGCTTAGGTTGAGAAATTGTATTCAAATTGGTTCATCAAGAGTCGGCCAAAGGTTCCATCGCAGAATGTGGTATCGTGCATTTTTGTTCTACAACAACTACAATGACAGGAAACGGCCTTTAACCTGAATCCGTATGATCTTCATAGGGAAATAACAGCGTGAAGTCCTTCTATTAGGTTTGAGTGTAGAAAATAGACAAATCGAGTAACTTTTTTTTCTTGCTTACTGTTTTTCCAAACATTACGAACTACAGATCAAACTACAGAGAAAGCACGATTGAATAGGTTTTAGTAAATTAGACAGTATACTTACCGCCTGCTCAAAATAAAAACAGGAACACCGACAAAGCGGGCGGTAAGTGAAATATATTTTAGATATATCGTAATATTTTTAATTTCTAAAATCCGAAATTAATAACGTGCAGCGAAATTATATATGCACACCTAAGCAAAAACCGCAAAAATTATGTTAAGTGGAAGAATACAAATTGACGTAGATGTTTAATTCGCTCCTTTTTTGACCGAGGCATTTTTAAATAAGGTCAAGCTTCAGATAACCGCGACAAAAAACGAAGTTGTCCCAAGTTGCTAACAAGGCGAAATGGACTTCGGACAGGGTTACATTATAGTATAAAATATACTCGTCAATTTAGTCTGCTTTACCATAAGCACCATTCTAATAAACAGACGAAGAAGCTCGAAAACCACTGGCAAACGTATGACACTATCAGAAACTAACGGTTTGACGTTGCTGCAACATTGTTTCAGATTTAATTAAAGAAGATGGAGTTAACCGAGCCCATAAAACTACCTTAAAATGAAAACACCCCAGTGCCAGAGAGCATAACGCTTAACTTAATCATTGATCCTCTCGAATTAGCGAATCCAAAAGCTTTAAGTATTTGGTACGACAGCCTTTTGGATGATCTTTTCAGCACCTGGAGTTTATTTAAGCAGAATCTAACCTCAACGGTTATGTCCAACTATAGCTAACTTCAACACAAAATGATCGCGGAAGGACTGCGACTTAGCCAATCTTAAGACATTAATGTCTCTCTTTTCAGAATTATCAAAAATAAAATTTACATTCACCTTCCATGTGTGAGTAGAAAGTACCTGGAGAAGAATAATGGGTAAGTTCGACTAAATGTTGACACACAACAGGCGTTGTAAGTTTACGGCGTAGAAATATTGGGCTATAGATGGGTGGTAGTTATATGACACGCCTATTCACGCACGCGTTTAGGTGGAAAACTGGCCGAAAGGAGATACAGCGACGCGCGAAATGTTGACGCCGCTCCTGGACGCGATAAGCGAAACATAGCGGACGGCCATAATTTGTTTCGAGAAGCGCACCTTCTCTCGTGGAAAGACCCAAAGCCTAACCTATATTAACGAAGCAATATTCTGTAATAAATCAGAGTAACTGTCATCATACAGTCGTATCCTGTATTAAAGGTTTCGTAAGTGCATTTATTTATACTATAGAATCGGCTGACTAGTTAAATTATAATAGGAGCATAACTTTTAGTTTGTTAGCCAGCGACTGAGAGTAAACCCCCTACCAGCTACGAACCTACATCCTTTACTTATCTGCACTGAATATATTCACGCAAGGTGTTTTATTAGTACCCTTGTAGTTTTTTTCAGTGCTTTAGCTTTTGCTTTGTTTTCTTTTTTTAATTTTAGCGACTATCTTAGGCCATAATTATATGAAAATATATTCTGTTCCTTCAGGTACATACAGCATATATGCGCATCCACTTCCAGTTTTTTGGAAGGCGCGATGGGAAGTGAAGTAGAAGAACCAGTTAAAAGCTGCCGGTTTATAGTCCTTTTCGAGTTATTGAATACTGACAGGACCTTGACACGAACGCCTTATTAGCAACGTCTTTAAGCAAATAAATGAAAAATGACGGACACTTGTAGTATGCCCCATACCTAAGGTTTTATTTTTAATTTTATTGTGACGAGGTAACAGATTCTGTGTCGGTCTGGTTCCCTCAAAACATGTCCAACTTCATGTTACGTTGAAATAAAGCTAAAATTAGTTATATTTACCTCAGAAATTAAACTCGTACTTTATCAAATGATCATTCCTATTATGATTAGTTTCGTGGTTTTCGATTCACCATACACATAACAAAGTACCCTTCTTCCATAGAATAGATTTGGTAAACTCAGCTGTCAATAAGCACAATTTCGAGTCAAAATGCTTTTGTTTTTGCTTCATATATGTCATATTGCACCAATAACTGTTAAAACAAACAGTAGCTCATTCGAGAGAGAAGGTCATCGGAACGTGAGCTAGTGCAAAATACGTATGGGCACATGGACATTAACAATCACTGAGATTATGAGTATAACAGCCTATCTAATGTTTTTAGTAATCGAGGTCGAACGAGCCTTCACGCGATGACTTCGGCCATTTTCAGAAGGACACAATGCAAAATTGAGAAGGAAACGACCACCGAACACAGGGAAGAGAAAATCAGTGTGGTGAGAGATAGGCAACATCAACGGATATGATCAAGCATGTCGATCAGCAGCTGCACCGTTCTGTGCCACCTCGCAGTATCAAACAAAATATCCTTTAGGGTTTTTCTATCGTTTCAGGGTTTATGCGACGTTCTGACTGTTGCCACACAAACGTCTGCTCGCTGAGGTGGAGGAGGGAGCGTTCGAGGCCCAGAAGAGCTATTGCAGGCCTTGCATATGCAAGCAGCTTTATGTGAATGACCATACTCAGAACGTATCAGACCACGAGATGATAGTATCAACTGTGAATTGATTGAAGCTATAAATGATTGTCCAGCGAGTTACAAGAACACAGTGCTAAAAAGAACTGACCCAGAACACGTTACCAAACGCAGGTGACGAGTTACGGCTTCCTACGCGTAGATTTCTTTGAGAAGGTACATGTCCGAATAAAACGCGTTTATGTTATCATCTTGCCAGAACCTTGCAATAATAACGTACGGCAATTATCGGTACTGCAAACATAGCGTGTATTGTTTTGTCACTATATTGGATCGAGGACGGATACAACGCGTGTCAGTATTGTGTTGCTAAGCAGCGCCTCTAGACACGCACACAATTATACAAATTTTATATATTTTTATGATGGGTCGCGGGTTCTTTTATGGAATGCATCGGCAAAATTTACAAACATGTAGAATTGCTACAACTTTTCCAACGATTGGGTGTTTATATCAAATTATATTGCCGTCCTCATCTCTTGATCGATGCATATGTTTTACAAAAATAAAAAAGAAAATACATACTACATTTAATTCGAAATATATAAGAGTTTTCTGAAAAGTCTTGTGAACGATATCCGTCGCGCATGCTGGTCCTCAAAAAATAGCAGAGCCAAACCTATAATTTCTAAAGGTAAGCAAAAACAGTAAGAATGAGAAACGCCTAATTCAAGGTGAAATTTCACGAAATACGTAGAGGGTCATAAGAGAAATATCTTTTCCAATTTAGTAACTGTCTGTTTAAACAGTGACACACATTGATTTGAGGGGTTGTGTGAAGACAGAACAGCATCTACTGACAAACCAGTTAATAAGTGACCTCTTTTTAAAAAAGAGCTTCAAAATTGAATATTGTTGAAATTGAATTGTTGATATGACACAGATGTCTGCAGATTGCAGGTTACTGTTTCCGATTCTACCCGCATTTTCTCATGTACGGTCATATAATTAAAATTTAAAGCTTTGCAGAAATCCTGTAACGATCAAATAGCGTTTACTTTTACAAAGTCGTCAGCTTCCATGTTAGCGTCTTTAAGCCATACGGACCCAATAAAACGAACGGGTCATGGCAATATGCGACTAAATCTAATTCAAGGTGAGCTATGTACGACCCAAAAAAGCATGCTTACTTTCGCTACATGCAGTAAAATTGGATATGAAATCTTGGTTCCTAGTAATAAATCTTTCTAATGATTTTTGAAGCTCCAGATAAATGCATGCATGTGGAAAAACGGTCTGAACTTTTCCTGTTATCTAATTATGCTAATTATAATATTTCAATGTGGTGTGTATTTATTGGCTTAACGCAAACGTTACCGTATTTTCAGCAGACGGCTCCCTCAGACATATGGCTGCCATTAACTACTAACTCGAAATAAGACTCGTCGACGAAGCAATGGCATCTGCTTCATCGACTCTTTTGAAGCCTTTGAGAGCCGTAGAAGGGCTGTTCACATGAGCAGTGGTTGTACTTCGAACGAACGATACTGTTTGTTGAAACAAAGCTAATCTTTTTCGATGCTGCGTGTGCGCCATGGCGAAAGAAAGATAACTTACTAGTGCATTGGTAATAGTACTGATGTTGAGAATCGGCACCGGTGTAGACTGAGGGGAAAAATGTAGCAGTGGAGGGATAACGATAGAGACGAGGAAAGAAAAAACTTTACTGTCATCCTTAGTGCCTGAGAATCAAAACTCCAACGGATGACCTTATCCATAGTCTGTCTGCTCACCAATTTATGCGTTAATAAAAAGGCTGATCAAGTGACCGCATGTGTGTGTGTAGATCGATAGCGGACGGTGAAGGTTCAACAAAGCTGTCTGCTTCTGATATTGAATCTTTAGGACGGTAGTTTAGGCGTTGGGGCGTAGCTGTCGCTGCTCATTCGCAAGAGTAGGTCTTCAGCGCCATCACGTAAACAGTGTCGCTTAATGTTGGGGCTTAGCGTACTGTGTTCTCATACATGTGTACTGTGTACACATGTGTTCCTGTTCCCCTAAACTTCACACCTTACCGTACAGCCTACAACATCCGCTGTTCGGTTGTAGTTTGAAGACGAGTATTTCTATGTTAAATGAGTGTTTAGCATAAAATCTATGATTAACCACAATGAAAATAAACACTCCTTCATTTAATTCAAGTAGTATATGTACATTCGGCATTGCGGAAACCGAATCTGATGTTACCGGCAAATTTTAATAATAAAGGTAGTGAAAAAAAAAAAAAAGAAAAAATGCTATCGAATCAGCGGCATCCTTTGTTGCTTAAATTACATTAGCTAAAAAAAGAGGACACTATTTTTCCAAGTCAAATAACCATACTTCTTAATGATGTATCATTAAAGGTCTACTAAAATGTACATACCTGCTGTGCTTATGAACAGACCTATTCGTAAAAGACAGGCTATGCTTTTTCGCCGAATGCGGGATATATTTATAGAGGAATTAGCGAGCACCAACATCGAACACTGCCGTTTAGAGAAAATAAATATGCGTAAAAAAACTTAAGAAATACCGGAGGCAGATATGAGATGTGAGTAGCTCGAAGATTTAGGATAGTTTCATATGAGGCAGCGACTATTATAGCCTGACTAATAGTTACAGACCTATACATTAGATACAAGAACAAAAGGATTAAGAAAGCTGCCCTGCTCAAGGCCCCATTTATCAAGTGACACAAAGCTTGGGTCGACCCACAAAACACGAGAAATGTGGTAACCAAAACAATTTAGAGACAGTGTCTTCTGGTGTAATAGGAAGCACGGTAAGGTGACTGACTTTTTACTTGGTTTAGATGCTAAGCGGGTACGTTTCTTCGAGATTTATTCGCACCGAACGGGCCGCGCAAAAAATGACATTTTTGCCGCCTACAGTAAAGGAGAAGTAAGCATAGTCCTGCAATGACTTCGGATTTTAGAAATTGAAACATCGATTAATATGCAGCAGGCGAACACGATTAATACGTAACGAATCCATATAAGAAACCAGACATCGGCGTATGTCTTTGAAATACATGTTTGTTACTTTGCTTGCTTGAAGATCACGGGAGTGACATATGCGTAGGATTTTCCGACCCAGTTTATGCTAATTTTAAAGGAAACAATATAGTTGTAGTAGGTAGAAATTTTCGGCATATATGTTTTTGCGACAGTATCAAGAAATTTTACACACTCCGCTTAAGTATGCTGTGCGCAAAACATCAAGCCACCATTAATGACTGTTAGGAAAAAAATTCGTTCTCGATACGGATTTTCAAAATGTAAGTTTTGAAAAAAGGTTTAGATTTAGCCATAATCAGTCGTACGAATATAATAAGCAAGTTAGTGGAATCGATACATTAAACACCGTTTAGCTAGGTGATATGAACGCTAGAAGGAAGATGAGTCCGAGTATCTCAAACTTAGAGCTTTCAGGCAAGGGAAAAAAATATGTTTGTCGGGTGTTTTCGGTAAACGACGCACTAGACGTTCCCATTTCTGGTACTTTCCTGTCCTTTATTATGTTTCGCTGAGCAGACGAATTTTTGTAGTGCATCGTAAGCTAATACTTTTCAGAACATTTTGAATTTTAAAATGGAGCTTTATATGATAAACGAATGAACGGACTCAAAATATCTAAACAAAGCATTTTCAACGGCTGCTTCTGTTCCGTTCGGTAACAGAATTAACAAACCCAATCATCCCATATGCGTGGAAATCAGAGACACTGATCACTTTCTAAAAGACTCTAGCTTTCAACATTAAAACCAGCACCAATATAAATTGTTAAAGTGTAATCTACCTGCGAATCCTAATGAAAAACATGTTTAACAAATTCAATATGCGTAATATATAATATGTGGTTGGTAATCGCCTTTAGTCAATTGTTGCAGTCAGCCAATGCACGAACAAACTTAAAAACAAACTTCTAGATAAAACATTAATGTTCTACCTGGATTTAAGTAACCGAGATATTACAATTCTCCTTATTATTATTACAGGTATATTAGAAATACCAATTAAGTACTTGGAAGAGGTTAACACGGGTGCGCGTTTTCGGCACCCGCTCGACTATGTGATCGATTTTCCGAAGTCAAATGCGAAACGTACCCCCTAAACGTACCCCCTAAACGTACCCCCGAGCCTTCCATTTGCGATGGGAATCCGGTTAACAACTTCCGTCTAGGCTTAGAAAAAAAAACTGGAACATTGGGAAATGCAGCATCATCGAAATGTTTCTGCTATTTCGTCGGAGGTAAAACGGGGAAAGTTACGTTCGCACGATTACAATATCAAGATGATAATATTGGATAATATACTCCACAAAAGTACCCTTTTTTCCCGGCGGTTCCTAGATCGAACCCAAATGATCTACCGAAAAGTTTTTTTTTTTTAGCTATGGCGTTCAGATGATGCTTGTCGTCTTATAGAAAATGCGCGCGAACCTTTAAAAAATATATTTTGAGTTCTGTCTACTCTGTTTACATTCCTTCTGGATAGAAAATAATACATTTCTAGATATTACACACACAGTTACTAGCAGAATGATGCCGCTATTCAGTGTTTATTGGCGAAGTAAAAGCATCCAACTATCTTAAATAATTATGCGACAGCGATATATTGAGCTTCTAAAAGCTCACAAAACGCAAGGTCATGCCAGTGGCAACTGATGGTTATAAACGTTGTAGTTTGGGTTTGAAGGATGTCATAATACTATCCTACTTTCTCGGTCTGATCTTGTCCTCCCTCCTTCTTGCACCATTATAGGAAACATTCGGTTTAAGTGTCATGTTTGACGGTGGAGTACCGCTAACTTCTTGGGCAGCGTTTGTTGCCAGTTCTTTTTTTCAATAATAGTCTTTCGTATATCGATTGGCATGAATGCCGGCATCGCCACTGCGTACCCGTTGGAGTCTTTGTTTTGTTTTCCTCAGCCGCTACCGTCCTCGCTTACATCTCCCTAGAGTCAAGCGCAGACGCTTTTGAAACGTCCATCGAGTCAAAGTGGTATCCCCTGGGGCTCAAATATTAGAATGCAGATACAAATTTTTTTGTTTTTTCACCGGTGGGGAGCCAACGGTACCGGCGAACAGGCAAGAGGACTACGAACTGCCGGTCCAAGTGTAATTCTCCTCCAAAAGGATCTTTCGCTCGAAGCGTTCAAACAACGCCATTTTAAACCATTTCAGAACCTCAGTTTCCCATTCAGTTGTTCCGGCGAACAGCCGGCACAAATGTTTGGGGTTGTATGGAGCCCATCACGACCGCGCTTCTGCTGTCTTGCCCGGCAAATTTAATGATCCAAGGCTACCAGACCCCTATTGGTATCGATTCTCAGCAGGTCTCGCCTTTTTTCTATAAAGAAAGCATAAAGCGTGGGCAGGAGTCACTGTTCGTGGCAAACCGGATTCCCAACTAGGCTATATGAGGTCAAAAAAGAAAGCTAGATATTTGCTACATGTTGTTATGCTACACAAAGCGAACATCAAGTGCCAGCTGTCTCCCTAATAGGGGCTTTGCTGGCCGGGCTAACGTACGGGCATTAGGTAAGGTGATGAGTCGTCGCCAGAGAAAGCGGTTTGCTTTAGGAAGCGAGTCCATGAAATATTACTTTAGTAATTTTAAAGGAGAATGGGTTAGCTCGGCATTGCTAAATGCACTAGACAAAGTGCCATAACCCGGTTTCTTATACTTGGGCATGTAAACGTAATAAATGATCGGGTTTACCTCTCTTGGATGACGTTTAGTTCCACAAGGAACTTGATGTACTTATTATTTTTTCGAAGTACGTGAACTATAATGATATCGCCGAGAAGAATGATCTTATGAGCTCGTTGTGACTCCACTTTAAGTAATTATACCGGGGGCAATGCGTTTCAAATGGTAACGTTCGTTCCCATTTGACAAGCCGGCACAAAATAGAACTGATATTGATAGCTTCACAACAGCGTAGCATGTAATGATAGATGACGCTCGACTGCAAAAGAGATTGAATATATTGTGTCTACCTTACATGAATTGATTCCAATCGACCGCTCTTAAATAAGGAAAATGTGTAATTGAATTTATTTCTACTAAGGTAAGTGTCTAAATAAAAACAAAGACATTTAAAGGGTCCGGAATATATTAAATATACGCAAAAGTTAATATACAATAAGAACGGCAAAAGAGGTACAACGTATACCGTCTGTGGGTGTAAGCATGTACATGTATATACACAGTGGGGCAAACACAGCCTTTAGAGGCGAACGCGATTACTAGTTAAATGCTTAGTTCTGAGGACGCGTGTGTTCGGCGAAAACAACATTTAATTTCACCTCCCGATTGTACCGACATCAAGCAATATCCCCACTCGGAACAAGAAATGTAAAGTCGAACACGATTCCTTCAACCGTTACCTCATTATATTAGCTACACGTGGCCAGCGGAATGTCGGTGAAGATTGTCGATACCCCTTTTGGCTTTCTTTGCTGCGAATGTAGAACTATATATCCTTGTACCTGTACGAAAAGTGGGCGATAGAGTAGACCCAGTGGGTCGTTTCGTCGTTGAATAATTCTTAAGCGTGTGGAGTGTTGGCCCTCCGTTCATGCTAAGACAACCATCCTTCACTAGTATATGTCCATTTTACATTTTGCCTATGTGCCTAACGGCCAGATCTCTATGAGAGCAGTAAAATGTTTTTGCTAGTACTGATTTTCGAAACGTTGGAGTTGGGTCACAATTAATCTTAGGGCTATCATTAGAATGGCCAGTAAGAAGTGTATAAGATACAGAAAGAAAACTACGGCTTAACTACTATCTTCGCCCCGTGATTACATATCAAATTGTATTGAAATCTTTATATTCGGACGTCGAGAACAGATGGGCTTGATTTTGCATATTGTTAGGTTATGCGCCTGCTGAACCTGTTTCTTGCAACGAAGTGCAGGACGTGTAAGGCCTTGCATTCGACTGAAAACCATATTGTATATGATGCCTCTTCACACTTCTTTCCATTCTCAGCATTGGCTTATGAGGAAATAACCTATTATTATTATTATTATTGTATGAAGGTGATGTGGATTGTGAACGATCCGATTCGAATCGCCGTTTTCATCAGCCAAAAATTGCTCTACTTAGAGTGGAAAACCTATTTGTACGCAATTAGCGAAACCTTGGTATAAAAATGAAAATGAACACGGTAACATAGAGATTTGAATCGAGACACAAAAAGATCAGAGATTTATCTTTTTTATTGCTTGTCAACAAACATCCTTAATAGTCAATAGCGTTACTGTTTCCGTGGACCATTGTTCAGATGCGATCGTAACGACAAACTATTTGATCGTATTAGGGCAGAAAACTAGGCTCAAAAACATATCTAAGCACTCTACTACAAGTAAGTCAGCTCAGCAGTAGCGTGAACATTTTACCAAGCAATATCGTACGGTAGCCTGCGCTAATTCTTTTTTACAACCTGCTCCTCGCCACATGTCCTACAGCCTGGTGAAAGTAATCATTACTATGAGACCCGAATAGTTTTTAGTTATTTAGGATACCACTATTTTCCGCAGATATGTCCAGAACAATCGGGTTCACTTGTCAGGCCGAGGGCATCCACTTCTGATCCGTGCCAGCAAAATAGACAATGGGTTTGTCAAGCACACAAACTTAATAATCGAAAAAAGTTATTTTAGTTTATTCTGATTTAAAATTATGTTTCATCCTTGAATAGTCTTTTTGATATGATTTTTTTTTTATCCATGTTACTATATTGCATTCATTAAGCCGCCGTCGTCGTAAAGAGATCGATCTCATTTCCATAGGACGAACGTGGTTCCGTACATATTTTTGTTTGTTGCGAACGCAAAGTAGGTATCTGCCAGTAATGAGAGCCTATGGGTCGCTCCCTATCGATACCGTAGCTTGGTATCTTCATGCAGGTATGACTGCGCCTGTTTAGATGGCATCAGCCACCTATGACTCTATTGCGTCTTAGTTCATCTGTGACTACTACATTTTTACCGTTTAAAGAAGATCATTAATTTGAGGGCTATTCAATTGCTTTCAACGTTTATATACTTGTGTAACTATTTAGGTCCGAATCAGTTTTAGGACTATGCAAGACAGCTACGCTGGTGGAAGGTAATATTCGTAGAAAGCTGTGATCCCATGAGCACCGGCGTCGTAGTATGTGTTAATGACATTCACGATCGTAGGACGCACAATTTTGTAGTCACGCGGGTGTCGTGCATCATTGCCCAATCCCCTGTCATACGCTCTCTCTCTATATATCTACTCTATTATCCGGCTGGGTCAGAGGTCTCGCTCTGTTTCGTAGTTACTGTATCTGATGGTTGTGAGGGAAAGTAAGTGAAGCCAGTTCAAATACCCATACAGTCTGTGATTTTTCGTACTAACCTGGTCGTTATCATATTATTCGAGTAAATCTGCTGCAATGATACAACCGTACCTCGACTCCCTTCTCGTCTACGTGGAGTCCATGTACATGCATTTAGCAACCAACGTATAGTACTATTTTTACACTGTGGCAGACTTCAGCTTTAGAAAAAGCATTTTGTATGTATAATACATGCTGATGCCCATATCTAAGTGATTCGCGGGCAACTATTTATGTAGATCCTAATCATTGTTGGAGGCTTTTCTCCTCAGAACTGTTATGGTACATATAACATATGTTTAAGTTTTCACTCATAGAATATAATGGTTAAAAGAGACCAGGGGTCGCTGTTTCAAGTCCCGCTAACGACAGATACTACACAGTCTGTATAAATAATGTTACGCTTTTGTATTTTGTAATATATTATAACCAAGAATATTAATAATAGAATAGCTGGTAGTTTAGTCTTGGCTGGACATAAAAACCCTAGTGACTAGCTTATTAATCAACGAAATAGTCCCTCATAATTTAGTGGCACGCCTGAGCAAATTTGTCGAAGTAATCGATACACACGACTTTCAGGCCAGCCCGGGGCCGTTCGTCCGATCGTAAATGATGAAGCTCGGTACGTGGAAGTCTCCGATCGCTGACAAGGACAGGACGGAACGGGACGGGCGATGTCAGGCCGCTAAGAGCAGGAAGCCCTCCTCCTTCCGATCGTTAGCGGTATCAGGCCTGATCTACGTGACTGTTGACTTTGAAGCAAGGGAGAAAAAAGAGGGGGTGGAATGGAACTGGTGTCTGTACAAAGCGCCATAAAGGGAAAAAGAACATAAAAGAATGCCGTACAGAGAACAAGCAAGCGTATACCGTACCAAGTTGCCGAATGCGGCCCGCAATGACTTCAAATCGGGGAGGCGTCTTGAGCGTAGTGCGACGATAGACTTGCGGGCGCCAGGACCGTTAGGATCTCGGCGATCGGCCTTGTTCCGTTATCATACTTTTTATTGTCAGGGGCTAAGTCGTTGGTCCCGTTCCAGAAAATCTTGAAAATGGAAATATCAATAAAATCTCCAAAAATATATAGAATTAATGTTTTAAGTCGTGTAGAGCCGTTAAGCATTGTTTGAAACGGCTGGCCGGTGTCTACGCTCGCTTTCAATTTTAGATCATGGCGCGTAAAATTCTAAATTTGTCCAAATTTTATAATATCCGCGTATCATAGCACGATCACGGAAAGAAGATGTCAAAAACTGTAGCCAAGTGCACACATGAAATCACAATATCGACTTCTTTGGTAAAAAGAATAAAGGCACACTTTTTTAGTAGATCGTCGAAGTGTAACGTTAGCGCAAAAAAAAACAAAGGGTTACTAATGAAATAACAAAATCTTATTAGAATTATTATGGGATTTAATTATTCGAAAATCAAGGTCGACTGACTGATTGCCTAATCTATTGATCGCCCGACCCGGAAACAGCAACTGCCATCGAAGAACCCTATCTTACACAGTTTCTATTGTAATATAGCAAAGTTCCATCATAATCCTGTAGACAAATGTATATTGAAACATTGCATTTCGACGTTTTTAAGACATAAAATGAGCCATTAACAGATGACAAAAATTAATTACACAGGGAACTGGCCGGTTCAGTCATATCCTTTTAAGAGCTTCAATTCAACTTTTGTGAACATTATTCATGTAGTTAATATCGAAAAAGTCGAATTTAGGCACTTGAATGAAAGGGCAGAACTTCATATCGACACTAACAAGCTCATTAAGTTAAAAGTTGTGCTATTTTGTACCGACGATACTTCTCTTAGAATATGACTGCTTCTAGTTTTATATATATATATATATGTGACAAGTCAAAGTTTACGCAGGGGGGCGCATATCACTAAAACGTTCACGGCCTATTCATAGTTTATCAGTGCACCATTACAGCCACAAAGATATCTTCGTTTGTGCGTCACATTGTACCCTATCCGATGCAGTAAAATCGAACAAAAAACACTGTTATTTACATTAAAGACAGAAGATTACAACGTCAAACCAATAATTTCTGGCTATACGATCGCGGACCGAATAAATCTAGATGAATCTACCTATGTTCATGTAATAAAAACATAAATAAGATAGTATAAATAAAATAAAAGAACGCGTTCTATTGCTCTTATTCGAGTACTATGAGAAACATTTGTATGTTTCACAATATCTTGATCGACGCAGATTATGTTGAAAATTGAGAATCATCTAATGTAGCAGCTGTTGACATTGCACATAATTAGCTGAATTACGAATATATATGTAAAAAAAAAAAAAAAAAAAACTATGAAAAAACAAAGAAAAGTAAAACGGAATAACATTTTTTACGCATTATTTATTTTAATTATACAAAAACTAAATTGTTTATGACATTTTCGATCAACCCCCTACGCTGTGTTGTGAAGTAATGATTCTAAACAATGGTATCCAACATCTGTGTGGCAAGTCTAGAGAAATGTGTCAATGCCAAATTTTAATTTAGAATGAAACATACATAATATGGTTTTGAAGATTTGATCAGTTCCTTGCCATGCGTTACCAAAGCCGGAAAATAACTGGGTCAGGGTATGCCATTCTAGGTTTGATAGTGTGGATGCGCCTATTTTTCCATAGACTTAAGCTATAAAAGACCATTATTATCTATCAGCTATGTTCGGAGATATCTCGATCACATTGCACAGCGGTAAGTATTTCAGTGTACTTGGTCGAGGCATATATGGAATATAATAAGTAAATAATAAAAGGTACCCGTTAAATCGAGGCCGACGCAGTGTTTAAACATCTGTTAATTAGAAATGCATCTATAATAAACATCTATAATAAATAATCATAAACTTGCTTTCAACACAAGTTAAAGATAAGTTAAAGGGTATGACCAGGGCTCGAAATCAGATGTAGACACATTATTTCGTCTTGGAAACTAACCGTTTAAAGTTACGTTCAATGGCAACGCCGGAAGCGTTTATTTGGATCTGCTCTTGGTATCCAAGTTAAACTGTTTTTTCCGAAGGATAATGGATCAAATGACTAGTTGATCGATAAGGACATTAGGATACTGAAATGATAGTTACGGGTACTTTAATAAACTAGGCTTACCATCGAATTCCAGGATTCGAGATAAAAATTAAGCTTGAAAAATGTAATTTTCTGCTCTGTCTACTATCTAGGCAGCGTGGCAAAAATCTGATCCCAAAATATATAAGCTATGCTCAACATTTTCTATGGCGTAAACGGTGAAATCGTACTTAATGGAATAATGAATTCCACATTGTGTACCTTGTCTATTACGATAACAAATCACCCTTATTTGAAAGGTCTAAAACTGTCTGGTGGCGGATGCTTAGCTATTTACCTGTGTTACGGATATAGATCTTACTCAACTTTCGTAATAACTTCATCCACGTTTATTTGATTACTATGACGAGCATCTTTTACATCAAAAGTTCTTAAACGAAAGCGACAAAAGCACCTTTGAGCCATTCTTTCTGCCTTTTTTTTTAACTAGTGTCGTAAAAATATATAGCGAAGTGCCACAATGATTTTACTCCTCTTTAAGGCGGGCTATGCTAAGTCTGAACAAGGATATTCTAACAAGTTCAGTGCATTTACTCTTACCGAATGTCGGCTTTCAAGTGTTTAAGCTAAGTTCAACGTTTTAAAGCCGATTCGACCCAGGTTATATTGCTTGAGATATATCACCATTTTTAGGCATGCCTAATGAAGCTTTAGCTCTCTAATTGATTTAACAGTAATACCCTATATCTGAAGTATAACACTATCGTAAAAAAAAACTGCTTTCTGGGGCAGAAATTCCCTGCGTCGACATCAGTTGGTTAGGCGGTTAAGATGCTTTTCAGACACTTCCGATTCGGCTAATACGCGTGCGTATTTAGAAAACATCAGAGTTCTGCCCAAGATACGTTGACGGATCGTTACCACTCTTCATTAACATGTAGGCCATAGGACCCTGTGTAGAGCATATACCAGAGAAATTAAAAGGGCATATTAGGAGACAAAGGTTGCACTCGAATGTGGTCATAAGTCGGTATCTATCTGAGCTGATAGCAGCGGCATCTGCAGATCTGGTCAGTGCGGCTGTTTATAATAAAGGGTAGCATTCAAGACTAAAAGGTTACTGGTTGCGACAGTTGCCTTCAGCCCGCCTCTCCTTATGAATCATATCTTACGTATCATAGTCTAGTGCCTGGATGTCCGAGATAACTGCCAAGATAATGGTCTTCAGGGTAACTACACACCTATATCAGTCGGCAAAACACGACCTAAGGCCAGCATTTGCCATATTAGCCTGACAGACGTTTGGCTCAATCAAAAGCGATTAAAGACATACACATGTCTATACGTATCCACTCTAATTGGTAATGGGGTCGCTTATCTATTGAATTGGCAGTCAGGTACGCTTTGCAAGAAGGGGCTTTAATGCCTGAATAAATGATACTAACGGTAAATAATTAAAACTGTTTAATACTTTTTTTAATTTAATGAAAACAGTTGCGTAACGGCGCTTCGGTTTCGAGACGCAGCAAACATTGTCATGCTTTAGGCAGTCAGAGTTTGGGGGCGTAAAGGAGGTTCATGGTAAGGCCTGCCTGTTCCCTGCAAGTGCTTGATGTTTTTAAGAATTTCTAAGCGACGCAGTGTCGGTCATCGAATCAAGTTCACTGTCAACTATCGTCCATAATCGCAAACGCCAAATTTGAACACAACCGTTTAGATCCTCAGGGAGCTTTACTTGTTGCCTTCAAAAAATATTAGTCTTCCCATGCCTCCCGAGGTGTTGGACGCAAAATTGATTAAATCCCACTAACCATTTTTCGGAGCACTGACGCTTTTACTTAATTCTCTTGGTCAGTTGTTTTCCCGGTGGCCTTTGTTATAGTAGACAGAGCATAAATCAAAAATTCTTTTAATACTATTAGTTAGTCTTCCACAGCGTTCGAACCCCGGTTCGCACCGACAATGAGTAGCAAAAAAAAGCAGCAACGTATTCTATCCTAGAGAGTGAATGTTTACTCTGGGTAAATTCCACCTAGGATGGCACATACATACAAACATAGATAAAAATAGAAAATATAAGTTTGGAAGACCGATTTAACAGACTTGACAGTCAGGAAAATCCTCGCCTCAAACAGGATACCCTTCTGAGGCATTTAAGAGAACCAAAGACAGAAAAATGACGTATCAGAGATAAACAAGATACGGTTCATGTGTGTATTTAGAGTCGGAGTGTCCTAAAGCGATCACTCCCTGAAGTAATGCATAGAATACACTTTGTCGTAGTTTGATCATGGCTAGATGATCTAAATACAAAAAAGTAGGTAGAAATTAGTTATCATAATCCACCTAGAAAAGGCATACGGTGGTATTTCGTAAATTACAAAACCTCGCAGCAAAACTTCCACAAACGGCGAAGACTAAAGATATACACGACCTTTATCTAGTTACACTTCTCATTTAGTATATGTTATCGACGGGGGCTTGGATTAACAACACCTGGTATTTCCAGCCAAAAGCTTTGCCGTGCTAAACAAATCTTACTTTTCTAGCCAAGTTGCGAGGGAAGCAGATATCTGAAATCCTGCCGTTTCTCAGCAATTTTGCTAGTATCCGCTTTTAGAACCTGAAATTCTCCAATATTCATTCAGTTAACAAACAGATACATGCAACGTTTTTCTAACTCAGAATTTATTTATACCATTTTTTTTTCTGGCAGAAATTACAATATGTATTTAGTACAGTTCTGCGAATAGCTCACCTAAGTCTAGGGTCGATGAGGTCATATTGATAGTGCATAACTGGCTCTTATCATCCAGTTTCTCCTACTGCATGTAATTTTTAAGTTATTTATTGAAATTCATCAAATGACATATGTTAACACCGAAAGCTCAATGGCGTAGGACTTAGCTAAGGACAAACGTACAGGAAATGTATAGGGCCGTTTATTTATTTTCTCGAAAAAAACAAACATTGCCGTCAGAAAAAAAAGCATTCCCGTACATTATGCGTATTTTGGAGCGCATTAGCGTACTGGTCAGCTTCTAGTTAAAAAAATAAAGTAAATTTACAATTAACACGTATGACTTTTTAATTGTCAACATATTTTTTGCGAAATTTTAACCTATCTTGTCCTTATATATATACTTTGTTCTGTAGAGATCAACGTTTATTGGCAGGTGATGGCTAAGTGGGTAGCACGTTAGCCCGTAATTTTTGACAGACGTGGTGATTTAGGTTCGAATCAGGGCTGTTTTGTGCTGAGAATTAGCTGTCTGAGCCCAATGGTTAAGGAGACACCGTGTAAGCAACTATCATTGATCACAATGACCATTTTTCAGAAGATGCAACTTGCGTGAAAAGCATGCCATCAAATTGTTTTTTTTTTTTTTTTTTTATTTCTGAATAAAATGGCTACAATACTTCTAAATTGGAGGAAATAAAGAACACAAAAAGGACGCATAAGTTAAATGTCTTTGCAGCTACAATTTTTAAAAATTTAATCTTGGAGTTTTGTGGGCCCTTACGCAGAGCCTTCTGGTACTAGCGGATTGATGGAGTGGAAACACGTGATGTAAATAACGAGGTTCCAAATGGTTAGTTATGTCGTTTTATATTTTACGAAGATCATGAAATATATAAGGGTATACCATTGCTGAATATGAGTAAACTAAGTACAGCACTAACCCTTGACAGTGTGTCAAGCTTTTAGCTAGCATATGGTAAACTTGCATATTGTTGGTAAAATGTCAACAAAAATTCAATCTGGTTGAGCTTTTTTCCAATGAAACTCCGCTCTATACAAGCGCTCACTTTAATGAACGCTAATCCAGCATAATCCAGTATACTTTTATCGACTAATATATCCAGTCACCGTTCACACAGATCTTGAGTTTTGCTTAAGGTGATACTTTGCATGTAACGCAAACTTGTCTGCCCAACTTCCCCCCCCCCCCCCCCCCCTTAATTCCTTTTACTCTTTTGGTTCCTCAATTACTTTCATCTGCCCGGAAGAAAGCTTTTCCCAAACTTTGCCTGTTGTCCCTGTTTACTTTGCCATTTGCATTGCTGCACTCCTTCGATGTCCTATTTCCAATTACCCTCGCTTCGTCTATCACGCATGGATCGCGGACTTGAAACACTGGAATCTGCAGACCGAAAAGGTCGTTCTCACGTTCTTTGTGCTCCCTCTATTTCGAAGCAAAGTAGCTCGGTTGCGTCGCACGGTGATGCATTTCTTCAAACCAGGGGAACACCCGAGAGCTTTACTGAAGGATGCAAGAAAAAAATTAAGATAAAAAAACTGGGAAGTCGAGATACAGTTAAACGGAGTTAAACTAAGCGAAAGAAGGGGCACGGAACTAGTTCTTCGGCTTCACACACCCAGGGATAGCAAGTTTAGGGAAGTCGACAAATCAAACACTTTTGTGGTTTCGTTCTTCGGATTTAGAGAAGAGGGTAAATTCAGTCAAGCTTGAGCATTGTTCCCGCTGCTTCGGAGAAAAGGAAGCGTCAGCAATAGCGGTGGCAATGAGCAATTAGGAAAAAAGAATAGACCCTGTTTGAGAAGAAAAAAAAAGTCGTCGGTTACTACAGCTTGCAGGGAAGTGGGCAGGAGAATTTCAGTTAAGCATCGCGCAGACCGGTAAACGAGGTAGAAGGATTAATTGAGCCCAGAGCTATTCTGCTGCAACGAAAGGAAATTGGATGAAAGCGCATGAGCCACCTTTCAACCCAAAAAGGTGAAGTGTTAAAGCTGGCTGTTTAACGTGAAGAATATCGAAGGCAGACTCTTTGTGTTTGTCAATTTGATTTATGCTTACAATCATGCTCATGCAGATTAGCTAAACATTTCTGAGGCCTTTGAGCGTTCGGTCATTAATTGGGTCCTCTACCCACGATAACATTTTGTTGATATTATCCAGAAAATGCTTACTACTGAATTTTTTTACTATATCAATGTTGTAACTAATAGTAATACTAATAAAATAAAAATGACAATAATTTAATAATAAGTCTTATTATTATTATTATTATTCTACTTAATACTGTTTCTTCAAACCGGTGCAGTTGATCGTTTTGTATTTTGCCATTCTTTACAACCACGATGTGGGATGCTGCTGGATTTGGGGGTTATTCATTATCCCTAAACTAGTCCTTCATCGACACTATAATAATGGGTTCGCCTCGAAGGGCAAGCATGCGACAATTTAGTTGGCAGCTTCAAATATTAAAAAAAAACTGTTGCATGTCGCCTATAAGTGAACTAGGCAACATGTAAGACTTTGTTGGGTATGAAAAAATGAGACAGGCTTCCTTTTCTGTTTTCCTTGATCAGATTTTTTTTGTAGGCTAACTGAGTTCTATCTTAGGGTGGGCTGGATCCTTCGCTAAGCAACTGGCTAAAGATTTTTGGAAATAATTCCTTTCCTCTCTCCCTAAATGGGCTCACAAGTGGTTTTTCGAAAAAAAAAAACAAAACAAAAAGGAAATGTTCTTATTTTTCCAATTAAAAGGCAAAATAATCATTTTTACACAAAAATATTGAGAATTTCTGAAGTATGTCAGCTTGAAAATTGAGAAACGAATCAGTTGAAATAAAATTAGCAGAAAGTTGCAGGGAATTGCCAGGGTTACCAGAGCAGTTTCAAGGGAAGCGAAATTACTTAATTTGGAAGTTGGGGTCCGATACTTCTTTGGACACCAATTACATGCAATGTGCCCATCAATTGCTTGCAGTAAAACAAATGGAATCAAAGAATAGGATAACTGAACCAAAAAAAAAAACAAACTACTGTAAAATTCCAATAAAAGACCGAAAGTATTGCAACAAGTTAATTGTGACAGAGCTTTGGCTTAGCTTAATAGAATGCAAGTTAGTTATAGTAGGAAAAAAGCAATAGGTCTACTGTACCTGTAGGTCTACTGTAGGTATACGACAAATATATTAAGTATTAGCGCAAGTGGACAGTAGATACGCTGTTATAAGTAAATGGACAATTCGCTAATTTGAGAATCTGAGGCGGATTAAATAACTGCAATAAGGCAACATAATTATTGAAATGTTTGCGAGAACGATAGAGCTATAGTTCTAAGATGAGACAGCTGAACCACGATACTGCAACGAGGTAGCTGCTGATACCAAAAATACAAATAAAAATCATCAGTTAAATCACAGACAAGCAAATTCGGTATCAGGCGAAACTACCGGTGGTTGATTTTACACAGAGATCCAAGGGTGCGATCTGTGTTAAACGATCAGTACACAAAATCTGACAAAACACAGCGTCTGTCACTATTTCATGTAAACCGGAAAAACAAAACCAATCCATTAATAGCTAGTTTATTTGTTTCATAAAGATCTAGTAGTATGCCAGCTAGCTAACTGAGCGTCTAGCGTTTCGTCTTCTGCTGCCACCACCTTCTTTAACTTCTGTTGACTTAAGTTTCACCAGACGCTCCGAGCTTTGCCCTATACGCACCGCCGTGCGCGATACTGTAAACTACATATGTACATTCATAAATACATACTTATACAATGGAATAAACCCATCGTTGTTGTCGCTGCTTCATTTTACTTCCTCTCCCGCGCTTTTTTTTTTCATCATTTGCTCGTGTAACTAGTCCTTGAAGTACCTGAAGTACAGAAACAGAATCCAGATATTTTTAAGAAACAGACGGCAACCTTTACTGTCATTGGTCCTATTGTTGTTGTTGTTGTTGTAGCTGTTGTCGTCACCCTTGGCGCAGTATAAAAAATCGCCGTGATAGTCGCAAAACAGCATTTGTGTGAGGAAAATGACCGAAAAATAGAGGAAGCTTGTGCAGACGAAAACATGCATTTACCACTTTTGGATTACGCTAGTCGCTTGTCTCATTTGCTCTTCCCCTTGCGCGTTTTCTATCGTCTGCAAAAGTGAACGTATAAAGTTTGGGACCGCCTCACCTTGGTTTATATGTCAGATGAAAAGGAAACGGTATATACAACTAGAGAAAGAAGGATGGCAGCGACGGTAGCAGCTGGCGATTCGATGCGTAGCGGCTTAATGTTCCACTATCAGGAACCAGAAACCCAATTTGGATCCTTGGATCCCTGACGCGCGTGATTTGTCTTTTGCTCGCGATGCCGGTTCATTGCTGCGCAGTGCTTCGTAAAGTTTTGCATAAGCAGTACCAATAGTAGTAGTAATGGGAGATGGTGGTGCTTTGAAGCGGTGATATGATATCGCGTCGCGTATCATATTAAACGATGGGAGCAGACAGCCTTAGGCGAGACCGAACCAAAGATAAAGCCGAAACACAAAGTATACATGCTGCTGCCGTATCATGTCACAGTCTGTTCCGTTTTTATTTCTTTTCGTTGTAGAGAATAGACGACGCCTTGCTTTGCGGTGGGAACAGGCAGCGCTGCCGCTGGTACCGTGAAGCGGCTTGCTGTGGTAGACCAGCGTCGATGAGTGCAAAAGTCTACATACGTGTGCTCCATGTCACCGATATGCTAAAAGAACATCCACAGCTGTGCCACAAGAAAACATGAGGCCGATGGGTAGTGTTGAATGTGCTCACTTCCGTCCTGCGTGGGTGGACCCGAAGGACGTGGCCGATTAGAACTGCACGTTCTAGGCGCTTGGTCGCCCGAACACAATGCCAAACATAAAGTTGGATCTTGTTTTTTATGCTGCCTCTACTCTTCCTAACTAACGGTTTTTTTTTACTATGTGTAAATGTCAATCTAAAAAGGGGTAAAGATAGGAAATTGCTTGCGGGTTGTCAGAAGATTCTAGTTGATACGTCGCATTTCATAAGATTTTACAGTGGATTGACTATGAGTAAAGGTGTTGAACAATAGTTTGACATAACTAATTTTGGATTAAATCTATAAGCGTTCTCTCGAACGTATTCTTCTATGCGTTACTCTAGAGCCAGGTCGCTATTAGCGTGCCACGATATTTCTATGAAGTCAACCAGTATTCTGTAACGATATCTAGTAATGATAAAAATGGTACCTTGTCAAGCTGCTCCCCCGCCTGTGACAATCGCCGAACGTAAACATGAAGGAAAGTTGCCTCGGGTATGCCGATATTAAAAGCATTCACTTACAGGTGACAAGAAAAGAACGTACAGGATGACAAGGAGCAAGGACGAGCGCCGGGACCGAAGATCTGTTGAACGTACAGAACACGTTGCATCGCCGCAGAGATCGCTGTAATAATCCATATACAAGATGGACTAAAAATATGGTGGCGGCACAGCAAGCGCAATACATTCTGGGTAGATTCCTAAACGGACGATAGGCAGAAGGCTCTTGGGCCTGGGTTCTGTAACGTTATATATGTGGCGCATATAACTTTGAATTGAAGCACTGCAGGTGCCTAAAATATAGCAGGTTTATCATGCACAATATTTGCTGATATATTTATTTGTTCAAGTAATTATTCTAATAGTATGTGGTACTATAACAAACATTTTAAATAAATCTAACGTATCCTCGATGAGCGCGTGACTCGTGAAGGATATAATTAGTCGTACATATGGGACGTGATCTTAATCACGACAAGATTAAATGGTTTCTCATCCATTGGCAAATAAGGTGAAATCGAACTACCCGACATTATTGGAAATTACTTCGTCAGAAGGTATGAACTGTTCATAGTTGAAATTTGCACTTTTTATTATTATTATATATTATAATTTGAGTATTAATCATTTTCGTCAAAATGTTTCTATACAAAAGTATTGTAATTCAAGCTTACGGTGACAAAGTAGCTCATCAAAGTAAACTTGATGCAAAATAAGTAATAATTTATAACAGAACTTTTCTAAATTCTCTTCAATTTCATCCATAACAGTTATTAAAAATAGCCGATTATAAAGGAGTAAGCTTCTATATAATGAAAACGTGTGTATTTGAACGGCTGTGACAGTCGGAAAAAAGGCGGCAGACTTACGGGCTCTTGACTTTCTAATGAATGCCCGTGTGTCGTGAATGTCGTAAGTTTTTAAGAAATATCATTTTCGACTTCTCAACTCTAACTTACTGTGCAGTTACGTCTGGTCGGCATGGCTATTATTATATCCCTTTTCTGGTTTTTCTCCGGCTATAAATGATATTATCTATAGGGAATGTGAGTTCTGAAAGACCTCAGCGCTACCAACGGAAAGTTTGCCTTTTCATTTCGAAGAGGACTGAAAACGCTTAAATAGTTTCTATCCTAGTTCGATCTACGAAGTCTAGCTTTACTCTATGTATGCTTAAAGATAACAAGAAATATGCATACATCTCTACAACCAAAATACACGTAATACATAATGGTGAAAGCAGTCATTTTTTAAAAATATAGGGTAGCCATTAAAGATCTGAAAGCTATTCTATGCAGTTGTACGAAAAAGTAAATGGTCCATGACAAGCATTTTTTTTTTTTTTTTTTTTTTTTTAGCAAATCGTGTTACTCGTGCTGTGTCGCGCAGGCTATGACGCACAAGGGTTAAACTACTGAATAACCCTTTTTTACCCACTGCCTAGGCAAATTTTTTGGGTTAAAGGTTACCGTGTTTCTGTTATAACGTCCCCCCCCCCCCAAATTATCACCTAAAATTTAATTTCAGATGCACCAGATCGCGTAGTTTACGCAGGAAACAATTAATTACTAGTTGCCTATCAGGAAATATTATGAAAAAAAGTTTTTTAATGTGCTAGAGGCGAGCATAACAGGTGGTATCTTTCCAAACGAACTCGCAGAATGTTTTTTTTTGGGGCGCGACTAGGTAAACAAAAACTCAAGGTCGTTTAACACTAATGAGCATAACCTTCGAATGAACGGTATCTGTTGCGAAGCAAGCTTACAATTTCTAATGGTAGTCATAAATAGTAATTATAGTAGTGCTTATGAACATTGTTTTACCAACAAAGGGCCGTAAACTGTAATTACCCCGTTCGCATATCCGAGAATATCACAGATATACAGATGAAATCCAAATATAGGAAACGGTAGCTGCTTTGCCACTGACGTCACTGAATAGCGTACGACAACGTGACCTTCTTTCTACCATTCAACAGCTATTGCCCTTGAGCGTTATCTTCGAGTGAAGCAAAACGTTCCAGCCCCAATTCGGAGAAACGCGTAAAGTTAGTATTAAATGAACTTGAGAATGAGTTCAGTGTGTGTCAGTATGGAGCAAGCTTAGCAGACCGATTATGTTCATTAATTTGTTTCTACAAACCTTGTGGCATTATCTATTTCGTTATTGTTTTTACTGCGCTAATATACCTCAGAAGTTCTGTTATGACTAGCCTATTATTAAACTATACCCAAGTCCCTTTCTCTACTGCAGCGACTAAATGAAGAACTGTGCCAGTTATAACCCTTGGTGGTGAGCTCGTTGTCGCTGAAGTGGCCTGCAATAGGAGAAAAGCCACCCCATTACGGTGTTCTTGCCATTAGCTGGCTTTGAACCGTTTTGGACCTATTAAACGTTTCGGCCTACAGGACTGCTTGCTTATGTGCGACTCACGATTTCGTCTGAAATACGACAGCGGACATGAGTAATTATGTCTGCGGCATCGTTTGTACAGCTCCGAATAAATCTGCGACTTGAAGCGCAGAGCCGCGAGTTGGCGACTGGCACCACAAAGCTGGTCACAGTGCGTCACACCTATCACCAGATACGCGTACAGACTTGATATTTGCTTGTTCCACTGAATGGTCCGAAAGACACTACCGGTACGATTGGATTAGCTTTGCTTTACGCAGTGATCGGTTGGCTGAAGGCGCAATGAGGCCGCAACAGTCTTCTGTCGCCATTCTTACCATGGATCTAGCCGCCTGAACAAAGAACCCAACCAGGACTTCCGTAACAGGTGCATTCGCAATATCGATTGGTACATCGGGTCAGCCGTAATCGGCCTAATCTTACCCCAGGTAAATCACAAGCGCTTTATATCTCGCTTCTAGAGTGTACTCTAGCGTTGATTTGTTGAAGTGTTTTATTGACAGACGCACGTAATTAAGGCGTAAGCTTGAATTATGTTTACGACGTTTGTAGGCTAAAAAGACACACTTGAAAATCTTTCTATTTGAATTTTTCATCATATGCTAGCTTCTACATAGAGCGCCATAGCTACCATCGAAGACTACCATCAACATACGCTACTTGGTGTGTGTAATTGATAAAAGAAACAAATAAACTAGAAACTTCGCCTTCGCAGAACCTGTCTTCGTGATAGGCCACCAGTAACAAGTTTGCTCACCTAACTTAGAGGCATCTGGTGAAGTGATCTAAATTCGAATTAGTCATTCTTTGTTGAGAACCAACCGCCTGAAGTATTACTTAAAGGCAATATCGAGTGTAAAAACTCAAAGTGTTTAGCACGTGTAAGAGACTGGAGTTTATTAACTCTGGAAAAAGATCGACCTTCTGTCAGAAATAAATTCAGTAACCCGGCCACTGGACTGAAACATGACCGAGTTGCGTTTGCTTATCTTTATGTGCTCAATGTATATAAAAAGAATCACTTAAGGAGATTGATTTGATCATAGCCGGACCCACTTGAGTAGGATATCAAGCTATTTCCGAAAATATAGACAGTCATGATGACAATAAATAAAATACACAGAAAAATACAAGGAACACGCATTTGCGTCATGATTCGATTGCTTAAAATTCTCTAAACAGAATAGGTATATAGCCTAAATAGATGGGATTTTTACAAAATTAATTGGGCGACTAAGGAAAGTTGCCGAAAACCTTCTATGAAAGCCCACTGGGCATTGTTCTAAATATGGATATTTAGTCGACTTACGATAGAAAAACAAAAGCTGCATCACCAATTGCATTAGCCAGAAGTTATTGGTGGGCGATTAATCAAAGCTCAACATCAGAATTTTTTTCGAAGTAATTCTACGATACGTGTTGTTCTACAATGAGGTCCAATTTGAATCGGCGGTCACCAAAAATAAGGGTATTACAACATTTTCCTTAACTCGATCGTTCATACCGAAGTCTGTTTATCAATGCCACTGCATAGAGTGGGCTTTGTGTATGATTCATAGCTCAACGATAGAGTTCTTCTACTTCTTCGTATCTCGTGAACCATTTTAAAACTATATCCGTATAGGATTGTTTTGTCTGCTATTAGAAGTTCAGTAGAGATACCCTCACAAAGTTTTTCGTTGAGCCAAAGTACCAGTATGACGCTTAGCGGCCGCAGAGTTACAAGTCATTTGTACTCATTGCAATGAGATGTACAAACGTCATATTAGCTGTATCAACTGTTTAATCAAACGGACAGACTAAGGTTTTTTTTTTCGTACTAGACACACGTTTTGTTTGATGTAGAAACTGAATTTTTACAAGTCAGGCCCCAGAGCGTACCTCATAGACAATCGTTGAATTCTGCGAAAAAAATGCTTTGATTTTCGTTAAAAGTGGACTCGACTGTTACAGCTGTATTTATCACCATTAGCGGTACGTAATGGGAGAAAAGACTCATAGTATCTGGGTAACGACCTATGTTTGAAATAGCAGAAGACTTTTTATGGAATTGAGCAAAATATTATATTCAAACTTTCGCACGCTTCGTAAAGTTGAAATAAACAAAAATTCCCGCCATAATAAGGTGACTCCTGCTATAACGAATAGGTTTATCACGTTCAGATATTTATGCAGAACAAAAAAATATCGTTTCGTATTAAAGCAAATCAATCAGTGTAACTTACAGCTGTGCTGGATTGCATTTTGTATTAATGGTGCCCGCGGTAAGGTCATAATCGTGAAACAGATTTGGTACTTTGGCTGTATTTTCTTGTATACTAATTTGAATGAAGGGACGCAGGAGGCTCGTTGAATTTGTTATAACGTTGGCGATCGCAAACGTCTATAAAACAGCGTATGCAAACATTCTAACGAGTTGAAAAAACGGTCTGAGTTTGGTCCTACGCTTCGTAGTTTTGAACAACTTCAGAAAACACAACGTGAAGTCTCAAAAGCAATAGGGACATCATAAGCGTCCTAAACAAACATGACATCAAATCGTCGCTAGTGATTGTCATCTTGCTTGCTTGTTATTGTTGGAAGTATGTATATCTGTCCTTAGGGCATATCTGTGCTAGGCGGAGAAAATAATACGGTCTTTTAGTTGCTCTAGCCAGTCTTGTCAACAAGTATTGCCACGGGCGGTGCAACGATGAAACTTGCCAACATGAAAGGTTTATTATAAGATGACAAACTTGGACTTCTTTCTATTTCCAATTTCAATATTCTTAATTTTCATTTTTATGAAGGGAGGAGCTCACCGTTCAGAAACGAACAAGCCACTAATTATGGCTGCTAGAAAAATGTTGAAAGCCAGCGGCACAGCGTTGGTGGCTCTACTTGTAATACTTGATCTATAACTAAACCGAGCAACGGGACTTCTCACCTTCTACTTGGTTTTAATAGAATTTACTTTTTTATAAGTATGAAACAACAATATTAGTGTTACTTGATTTTAGGGCTTGTAAAACCATTTAGTTAAAGAAGTTTTATTTACTCGCTGCTTTTACTGTATGGAGCTTATCCTATCCTTAGAAAAATAAAAGCTTTTTTCTTTTCGACCTGCGTCTCATTTTTGGTTTAAGTGATCCTTCCAATGGACCATTTCTGTAAATGTTATTTCTACTATTTGTCGTCTCTGGTCCCCGTGGTCCAATCCGCATCAATACAGAGATGGTATTAAATTATTTGCTTTTTGCAGTGTCGAATCAGGTCTTAGGCCAGGGTAATGACAGAACATTGTTACATGGGGGAATCCCTTATACAGTAGGACAATGCAAGCTCGTAACGCATTCACTGAGAAACGTTCTAATCTACCCTAATCGTATTCGTCGGACTCATGTGTTATTCAAAGCAAAACAATCCAATTTCACATATAATATTTATCGTACCCTAATATACACTGCAAGCACAATTTCGAAAAATATAGCGTCGGTCATGATTTATTCTAAATTATGTTTGCATTCGTCATCTAACGGTACTATGCTTACTGGTAGATCTGTTGCTTTCTTTTGCGAGGAAAGTTTTTCACCGTGAACGCTCGTCGAGACACAATAACACAAATAGGTTTTTCTTCGACAGGTACGTCGAAAGTTGGCAACTAAAAGGAAATAATAAGGGAAATTTTGTTACGTTCAAAAATTAAAGAGGCTCAAAAATACAGCTGCAATGTCAGAGCTTGCTTGAGCCCTCTGACAGATAGTTCAGAGAATGAAGCTACACGTGAATATCTTCACGTGAGACCCGAAGCCGACTTTAAGTCAAAGGGATCTCCAGTGGTAGAATATATTTCTGAAAATTACTATTCATTTTTTCCTATAGCACCAGTCTCAACGTTAGACCTATGAACTAAATGTAGAATTTGTACCAGCATGCCACGTCGTAAATAATGAATCAATTCCTTAACTAGATTTTTTATCACACGAAGTGTAACGAGATATCCATTATTTTCGCTTTTATTGATTATTGTCATCCAACCATATATCCAGTGGTGCACAAAATCGCAAATAGGTACAGATTTTGAAGCGCTAAATGGTAAAATTACTCAGTGCTAACTTTAAGGACAGCTCTTTCGGGTGTTACGATGGGGTTTTATGCAACAGGACAGAAAGCAATAGTCTTCCGCAACGGAACCTAAGGCCCAGCTTTCAATGTTGAGTGACTACGGCAAGATGATGTATTTAGAAATGCTATTTATTCAAAAATCGAAATATGGCGTGGAGATTGAAAGAAGATTCATTCCGGATCATTTTCACACTACGAAATAGTTCCACTATCAAAATCTGTTTTTGAGCAAGCAATATATGAAAACAACGTTCATATTCCCAATTTCATTGGCGACACGCGTCAAATGCGCGGAAATCGTGTATTTGAGGTAAGAAACACGTTATTTTTACTACACTATAGTCTATGCTTACACTTAATTGCTTACTTATATTTTATAAACTCACCTTATACAACTTTAAATAGGGAATAATCCTTTGATCTAAATGCATATAAATCAGTGTTTATTAACTTATCAGTGACTGCAATGCGTTGACCTTGAGTTAATATTTTAAAGCTCTTCCTTTAATCCCTCTTGTCCTAATGAGATAGGTTGATCTAACAACCCTATCTTTACTACTATGGAACAATTTGCCCCGCACACTTAAAGGACAAGTAACTGAAGGAATTAACGTCTCTTATCGCAGCTCTTGATGGTAGATTAAAACTATAGAGGTCTAAGCCATGTTTTAGAAAAAATGTTGTCAAGGCTGGAAGTAGAAAACTTATCATCTACAAAGTCGAAATTCGAGTATAGTTCAGAAAATGCAGACACGTTTTGAAGTTCTGTCCTAGAACGGGTCTTCTGCTGTTATAAATGTAATTTTTGTAACATTCACGGCTGATTTTACGATGATGAAAAGATTTAAAAAGTGTCCCATTAAGTAATAGAATACATGTGCTTAGATCCACTTATGCGTTAGTCTATATGAAAACGTAAAGATAAATTACGAAGACGAGGTAGTAGAGTTTGTTATCTACTTTCATTCTTTATGGCACTTGGTCGTATTATAACGCTCTTATTCAAAACTGAAGCAATCTTTGCTGAACCCCCTCTGTGAACAGACCTTGAGGGCCCGTCTGTTACAAAGTAAGATACACACATACCCTCCCGCCTCGTCCCTGTCGCGTTCGCTCAAATCAAATACCAAGAAAAAAAAAACTACTAGAGTCGGCGCAGTTTATGCATTTGGCTTACGAAAGTTATCAGTGACCCGCATCCAGCAAAAATAGTTCATTAAAAGCTAGAGCTATTGTGCTGCTACAGCTACTTTAGCGGGTTCGGCCCAGTTATGCGGTCGGATAAGGTAAAGAAGTCGAAAAAAAGGCCAACAGTGGGAACTTTTCGCCTTGTAACTCGCGGCTGAGGGGAAAAACGATCGTCGTCGCTCTTCCGTTGATGCTTACAGGAGAGAGCTAAAGGGATCTCTTTTGTCTAGGCTATATAGCAGACTTTGGACGTTGACGTCGTTAGCGTATGGTCTTCTTTCTACTCGTATAGCATAATATATATATATAAACTGAATGTCACATAACGACTAAAAAAAGGTTTTCGCCACGTGAATGGCAAAAAAGTACTGCAAAATAAATTGGTCTAGCAGACGATGAGCTATTAAAACTTTGTTAGTGTCGTCAGCTTTTGAATTACCAAAGGTCGTAAATAGACGAAATAAAGGAGCTATACGGATGCAAAAAAAATAGAGATTTATGTGATCTGGATGTTAAGTAATTTGTGATTATTCAGCCTCGAACTTTGGTTTGAACAGGTGATGATAAATTGGTGTCTGATTTGTTGAACTTAAAAGATCTCAAAATGAACAAGCATGCCATAAGCCAGATTAGATAGAGACGTGCCGTCACAAAGCTTAGTGGACTACGCTGTAGCAACGGTGACGTACGTCCCGTTACAATGTACGTCCCGGATTACACACAATGCTCTAAGATCCGATTTTTTTGCACCATTCAAATCCACGCACTCGCCGTACGTAGATGGCCATATAGTATGAGTTAAATAGATGAAATACATAGTTGCAAATATTGAATAGCCTTGTTCTTTTATTTACTATATGGCAGTCTTCTATTTACCAAGTGACTCTTTGTGTCATAACGGCGCAATGGTATTTTTCTTCAAACACATGCCTCAGCTCATATCCAGTCAGCTGTTTCCGTGTTAAACCGTTGGGATACCCATTCTGCTATTTTGTCATTACAGCCTGAATATATAAGGGCTCGCCAGGCAGCAGTGAAAGGCACATAGTTCAACTAATGAAGTAACGTCTATTGGACGACACAGGCCTTGTATCAGCATAACGCTTTCCGAGATGCAAGCTCATCTAATTTGAGAAGTGCGTCGACTCTAGTGACTAACGTACAAGCAGTTTCTAGAGGCGCTACGCCTGTGGGACAATTAGGCAATTTGACGCAAGTTGTTACCCAGACAGCGCTAAAGGCCTCCTAAAACAAGGCCTTTGGACATGAATATTACACAATGTGGCAAGGAAAAGTTCGTTTCAAAGGAGGGCCATGGCTAGTAACATAGTGGACTAAGGCACATTATAATCAAAATTTAATAAGAATCGAGAACTACAGAACGACCTGCTTTTTTTCTAAACAAACTGTCCGTGTTAAACAAAATCGCCCATAGTGCTTTAGTTATTCAGATGGCAAAGTCCTATTTTGGAAACCTCTTGAAGCGTCAGAAAAGCTGCAATTGAACGAAGGCGCTTACTTTTATAAGTCAACTTATGAAGTAAAATTCAAATGTACGACAAATTTACAATCAGCCTTCAAAACATTGATTGTGAAATTCCCCAAGTTACAGACTTGGAAAGCGAGGCAGACGTTGAGAATAGGCCTTCAGAAAAACATCGATAGGATATTAAGACTCTTCGGGAGCTTCTTTCGTCGCCAAGCCATTTCGATAAGCATAACGCTACGTAGCCTTCGTTTGGCGTAAACCTCTACTGTAAATAGTAATGACTGGTTGCTTAAGACGTCGGCAATGAGATAGGTGCTGGCCTAATTAACAGTATATAATGATTTCCACTCTATCTCTGGCAAAATAGATTTTTGAGATCTTGTCGCCTTAAATACGGGGGCACAGTAAGGCATCGAAATTTGTAGGCCCGCATCATATCGACGGTTACGCTCCTCATGGATCAGCGGTTATAGTAGGCACCTTATATTTTAACCTTGTCGCATGCAACACATTATATAATCTATGCGGAATGCTATAACTGGAAAACATATTTTATCATGGTTTGTAAATATACTCTTCTGCCATTTTCGTCATAAACATAGCATCCAACGTAAGATATTCGTTCGTTACGAACAATCAAAATTAGAGTACTTGATGCGTTTTTGTCAATACTGAGACTGTTCGAGTTTAAAAAATGACATCATTCACTGATGCCAGCGCTATGATAATATGTTAAAAGTCTTCCAATATGACAAACCGCACTGCATTGTCTCTCAATGACTCGACAGCATCAGTCTAGTCTCGTGCCCAAATTTGACGGCCTAGAAGCCAACATTATAGTCCAGCAGGGTATCGGCAGCAATGGTGTCATCAGACACGGTGTCAGGAACTGGGCCACCGAATTCAACACAGTATGTCTTGGCTATTTCTGATCTAGTATCAGAAAATTCACCGATGTTAAAGAAATCGCTTGTTTGGTTCTGCTGCGGCACCTCACATAGCAACAGAATTGAAAGCGATAGTAGTAGGAGTTCATCGACGGTCTTTCTTGCTTCGCCAGCGGCTATAGTCCTCTCAGGTTTCTATTCGGCAGTGATTACAGATGGTGTTTTGGTTTGCAAAGACCCATCAAGCACAGGCTTTTTTTTGCACCAGCGTTTCATCTCACATACAACATTGCAACCTAACGGTTCTCAAACGATTTCGATTTTAGCTGGGGTATTATGAATAGGACAAAGGTGTCTAAAAATAACGAGAATCCATTAGTCGTTGGGCGTTTTGAATACATTGAGCAACTATTATTAGTAAACGGTTCTAAGTAAGATCACTGGGGCACTGCACTATACGTATTTATCTATATTGTAGGTGCATTAACCTATAATGATAATGCCCAGTGTTTGTACAAATTATCCTAACAAAAATTATTCAACCGTTAGTATAACATTGATACTGACCCTTCCTGCGCCCCCCCCCCCTCTCAGTATGTCAATATTTCAGATATTTGCCACTGTACTGTGGGGAAGAGTTAGCCAACTTTTTTTTGTTTTACCCGCATTCGAAGGCATAGAAGATTAGGCGATAACTTTGTGTTTGAGTTATCTATTTGAACGGGATTATAGAAAGTTGCCCACGATTACGTTACCGAAGACCCCCACGGAAACAGGAATGATAGATGAATTATTACCTGGTAAGATTGCACCAGGTATAAACGTTGCACACTCCTATTACCTCATTGTAAGCCTGCCAAGAGCATTTTCGGCGTCGTTGTTATGGTACAGAAGAGAAACGTGTGAAAAGTGGCGAAAGCAAGCGAAGGCAAAACAATATTACGGCCACAAAAAGTTTACGTTTTGCCAGTGATATTTTCCTCGAAAGTTACTTAATCGATTCGATCGAATGGAAGTTATAATTATTAGCCAATAACACTTTCTCATGGCATAAAAAACCGACACGCAAGCTAAATGTGACCCTCTCTATGTTGTGACACACAACTCGAATGACTTTTACAGATCGAATGTTCAACGATATGAATATGTAAGCTTTTATCTCACGGTCTCGATGCAACGATTTGCTTATGAGTGTCCTTTAATCTGGAAACAAAGTAGAGGAATATATTCCGGCTAGTGTGAATCACATAGTGGATTCAACAGAAGAAAAATCTCAAGCAAAAAGGCACAGAATGTTACGAGAAAGGCATAAGAAGACGTTTTATACTTTGTCTGACACTTGTGCCTGCGGTCCTGAAATCAATATGAACTAAACCTCTTTCTGTTATTACTCCAAGCAGCGTGTCCAGTTATTCTCATGTGGGGGACTGCACTTGCCACTAGTTGATATAAAGCATTATCAAAAATCTCGATTTCATCCGGGTAGCAATCAATATGGCTGCGGTAGGACCGCTTACAGAGGCGGCCGTCTCTAGGTTCCAATGAACGACGACAGCTGCTAGCTGCCCATTTACCCGATGTGTGCCATCAGCGCTGCAAAAATTGGTTGTAGTGTGCAAATCTTCTACAAGCAATGTGTCGGATGAATCATCGCTTTATACGCCAACGATTTAATGACGGGAAGCGTTATTGGTCAAATCGCCCATTTCTACGCCCATTGACGTAAAAGAGGTCGCGGCCCAAATTCTGGGCGTTGAAGTGTCGCAAAGCCGGCACATATGTTACTTATCCGAAGGATCTGCTCAGTTCCGTATTTTGTGTACATTCGTGGACATGCACAGAAAGAATATCAATGCTGTTTTTTTTTTGCTTCAAATGATATGATGACGACTTTTATCAGGAGATACTGAAGGTTATTTGCGGCGCGGCGGTGATGAGTGGACTGTGACCGGATGTGAATTATATCACGACGCGCCTCCAAGCGCTAATATGAATGATAGCAGATACAAGAAGATTTGGTTTTGATTTAAATAAATAGATAAATCGCACGCGTTCTTTAGGGTCAATGCGTAGAAGACTAAACGTGTATTTTCTTTTGTGTACAAAGCAATCATATTTCAATTACATTTAGTTTTGCTTTTCGTCTGCTAGAAAGATAATTTAGGTAAAAAACATAAAAGGACGATATGTCTTACACAAGTGCCCTCTGTTAGGTCAATCAAGATATAAACGTAATATCTATATCTATCTATCTATATATATATATATGTATGGATCTGTCGTTTCAGTTTCATATTGTTAGCGACAGGTTTATCATAGTTACGATAGAGAAAATCTTCTGTCATAGCAGATCACGTCAAAGGTAACGTACCTCATGTGGCATGTTGATTGACGTCGAGCTAGATGAACTTATAGCGTAACAAAATTATGAAACTTCCGAAACGATCCGACTATGGTAATAGTTCGATTTCGGAATATGCGTATCTCAGTTCCTTCATTTGCACGGTCCGTTTGATTCCAAAAGTCTTCATTTCATTTCCATCTAAAACACTCGCTGATATTCCGCAGTCAACATCGGTGAAACTGACTAATCAAGATACAGTATTCTTCATTTTTGGCGCAAGAAATCCCAATCTACTAAGAGAAGATTTTAGCTGGCGGCGAGCCAACGAGACGACGCAGAGAACAGTATTAACGGGATATCTCTCGATATCTAATATTTAAGGATAACTATTACCGCAATAGCTAGACTCAAGCGTTTCAGTAAACATAAATCAAAATTTTACTAAAATTAACAACGATGAAGAGGCAATTTGTCATTTGCTAGTTGTTTGACTATCCTATCGGCTATAAAGCAATCAAATAACGCCATCTAGCTTCTTTGGACGATACCCTAGAAAGGCGAAGCTTATTGCTATCCGATTACTGAAGTTCACTTAAGCTTTCGATATTGCATACAGTTACAATGGATATTGAAAGAAATTGATATTTTATATTTAGCGCATAAAATGTTTCTCCCTAGTTTTGGTATTAGGATTCCTGAAACAAAGTTTTAGACTTTCCTGCAATCTACAGTTAGTATGTATATTCGCTGCTCTGAGGCATCATCTAGAGGGGGAATTCAAGCATCATTCCTATTACCTTATTTTTTATTATTCTTATTATTAAAGTTACTATTTAATTTCATATTTATTCTTCGCACCCCCAAGTCATAATGAAGATACACAATTTATAAAAAAGGTGCTCGATAATAATTGATTACCGAACCATAAGTAACCGGTTCCTCTTGTCCAGGCTTACATTGACGAAAGCGGCAATAAATAAGGAGAGCTTTACACATTTGCGTGTCCGTTGGATTCCGGCCTCTAATTACCTCGGTGGGTCGGTAACTAACATCACTACGACACCGTAAGAGAAGTGAAGCACAGGAAGAATTTTATCTAAGAATTTGAAATTTCGCGGGAATGCCCGATACGTCCCATTCACCTGTCACAGTTGAAGTGCGAACTCCTCAAGACTTGTGAGGACACCACCTGGCAGATGACGACGACTAGAAATTGTTCGATTGTTGATCATTGGTTGTCCAGAAAATTGGGAATTAATCCTGGTCGAACCCTTATAAGTTTTAGTTGCCAATGAGGTTGTGCGAATGCTTTGTACTGCAAGTACGTAGCGTAATAATGTCTCTTGTTTGGCATCACTGACCATACTGGAAATTCATGCCGCTCCCTTAGGCTACCGATATTAGATAGAAAGCAAACTGTCAACAAATAACAATATGACGCGGTATTGTATTCAGGCCATGCACGTTAAACTGGTATGACAATTATTCAGAAAATTGGCAAGAAGTTAGATTGTTTAGAGCGAAAAAAGAAAGTTACGCCGTATAAAGGTTTACTGCTAAATCATGCTAGTTGTAATATGTATTGACACGGAGGAACGTACCTTGAGAATGTTCATCTGGGTCCAGAGAAAAAAAAAATTGTCCTATTGGACAGCATATAATGTCTATTAGATTCCCTTCGAGGCCAAACACTATTGCGGAATTGAAATCTGGCGACGCATGTATAAATGAGTTTCAACCTGCTTCATAGACACGATTTGGCGATGTACAAACGAATGCTGTAACAATTAGGATTTATTATGTTGTAGACCAGGTTTTATCAGTTCGCTCATTGGGCTGATCAGTCGTAACTGTGTTTTAGTTGATCATTTGTTAATTGAAAATGTCGCATACAGTCCACAGCGGGTCTACTATAAGGCCGTATTTCATCAATTTTTAGCCTTAGAATAGATAGTACCATTCGCTAATATGGGCGTTGACCGCACTCTACCACCGTATCACGAGAAACAGAAGCATAACAGCCAATTTTTTTCTAGCCAATTTTATAGTCTACACACCTGGAATTAGTTGCTGATTTGTCAACTTTTCAATTTTTGACGATCCTAAAAAAGCTATCTTGGCCGACCGATGCTCGCTCACAAAATCCTAGCTAGACCTCTGACACACTAAATCAATCTACAGATACCCCATAAGGTAAACTACGTCCTATCTTCGCCGCCGTCAGTCTTCGAAATATCCTCTCAGAAGTGGCCATACGTTGTTAGGTCAATTAATCTGAACGCAGAGACTAGAAATCTCCGAGCTAGTAACAGAGCTACGTTTAGAACTCGTTGCCATAATTTACCTGCTGCATCCAAACCAGAAAGCATTATGCTCGAAGTTATTTAAGTTCATCACATAATACGTTCACTAATTATTATTATTTGAGCTGGATATGTGGCTAAAACCGTTTTTATCTAGGGTCAGTTTTTTCAAACCTCTGCACGATCTCTGTTACGCCAAGATAAAGCTTTTTGAGATCTCGAAGTTAAGTGGTAACGTTTAACGTATTTGACGGCCAAAAATGTAATTTCAGTCAACGAGCTGTGATAAGAAACCAGGCAAGCGATGGCTTTTATTATAGCAGATCACGAAAAAATTCATATCATTTAAAAATCACAGGAAGGTTTTTGGTATAGGAGGCTTTTCCAAACCTACAAGTGCCCATTGAGAAACGTTTCGGACTTCTTCTCTTCCTTTCAAAAAACAAATACGAAGAAAACGGCTAATGGACACTCAATCACAATGGTAGTATTTGACTCTTTGAAGCCAATGCGTTGACATCGATCGGGTTTTACTGCAATTATAAAGCTTCACATATTTTATTGCATGCACGAAACAGATGAATTTGTCAGATGATTTTCCAGCAACCTATTTCAGACTATGCCTTGATCAGAGGAAAATTCTATCTGTATTTCGGAATATTAAGTAAGTCTTTTGTATCTGCATTTGTTTATTCACGTAACTCAATAAAAAACAGACCACTAAAAAGGTCTGTAATTTCCATGGTAGGTCATTGGCGCACACTGTTTCTTTGCTCGAACGGAGAAATTATCGATCATCGACTTCGCATGGTCAGCAGCACAAAAAACCTATTGTATTCACTGGAAGTTAATCAATTTCGTAAGAAATATGTAGCTATACCATAACACTTACAGGTAAGATTGACTGTATTGAAATATATTCGTTTGTCCGGACCCTGTCAAGGCATGGTTTTTTGACATTTTCAGGTACCTCCTACGAAGGATATTTCGACCTATATGGTATTTTACCTTGTTACTTTTAGTATATATGAACAGAGATTTTAAAAACGCACCTAGATCCAACTAGATTATGCTTTTGGTAATATAATATATACTACCCGGCAAAGCTACTCGGAGTTAAATATTCTTTTCCCTTTCCGTTGAATAGCAGAGGGTCATATTTAGTCCAGGGCTTATGACACAAGCCCGTTTCACCCATAAGAAAAACACTGGGCAAGCAGAGCTTTGTGTCGTGTTACAGATGAACGTCTGGGTTTTTTTACGTTTGGGTTCTATTGACATATGCATTGAGAATACACTGAAGATAGCTTTCCTTTATACTTGCTTAGCTACCAATGCGGTTGCTCATACACGGCAATGAACAAAAACACAAGGAATATTAGTTTACTATAACAAGATCAGTTGCGTATATATGTTTATCAGATCAAACAAAGAGGGATGAACACAAAACGACTACCTGGTAACGATATTTTTCTATTTATCTTTAACCAATCATCTACACGACTTTAATTAACGTAACGATTATACAACGCAACGGGTTATGTTTAGGGAGGGAACTGCATGTAGAAGACGCTAGTGCATGTAGACATCCTTCGGCCCCTCTAATGGCGGTGCAATCGTCGTGTGAGACGGCTGCGCCGCCATTAGCAAGGTTGGTCAAAGTAACTGACGCCCCCCTCGACATACCCTCTCTGACGTAGCTAGTTAGATCGAAAAGCGGGGTAGTCGGCTACCTTCGTCAGCACTTATATAGACGCTCACTATGTTCATGGGGACTGGGTAACCGCAGTCGCCTCACGTGCCATCGGGGTGCCACACGCTGGACCCACTTCCCAGCGTTTCCCATAAGGGTAAGCAGAAAACACGCTCTTCGACGAAAGCGGAGTAGGCCATAACCGTGGAGGCTCATACGCTGCCAAGGCAGACCCAAACACACTCACACACAGACCAATCAAGCATTAGTAGGTACAGCTCGCTAAACCACGAACAAATTCTGGTCGCTGGAGGTACCGAGGCAGACAAGGCCGCCTGAGCCAAATCTACCCTAGGCAAAACACCGCACGGAAAGCTGACAGAAGGGAAAAGGTAGACCAGGGAAATTACATCCCTTTGTTCTGATCACCTTCCAACACCGGCAGACCGATACCTTCCTGGCAACGCATGTATCCCTTGTTAGCCCGCGACCTAAGCTTGCTCACTCGGTGCTTTCTATTCGAGTCATCCCTACATCAGAACGTTGTCTGTTTGCCCCACTGCTGCTGCTGTCAGACATCATATATTACTGGTACTATACGGCACGGCCAGAGGTAAGACACAAAAGAGAACTATGGATGGTGGCGCATGGAGTCTGCAAATGTTGCCAATTTAGCGTGTATTACATGGTAAGAAACACCACGAATCAATGCATTTTTGAGAATATCATTGGCATAGATGTGCAGTTTAAGAGATAGCTTAAGAATGCAGCGAAATTTGAATGAGCGGTGTCTAAGTTCTATGAACAGACATACACTTAAGTTGAGATAAGAGAAGGGTACCTCTGTACACTTCCACAGAGATAGCCATGGCACAACAAACGGGCATGATGACATTTAACTGGCCAAAAAAGTAGATATGACTAGAAATTTGACAGAAATAACTGGTATAAATGTAAAGCATTTCTTTCAGTGTTATATAATCTTTCTGGACCAGGACTTTGCGCCTAGTAAATTAGTAAACTTTCAATTGTACATAATGGTAACAGAGCTTGAGCATGTTATAGATCTGTTATTCCTTGTAACTAGGGCAACGTATACATTCATCATGTGTTACTGCATGTAAAGATACGACGTATCAAAATATTGAGCTTGTAAGTAAGTAAAACAACGCCAATCCCCGATACCCTAATCACCTATCGGTAATTAGTTAATGTGCCGTCTCAGGTAAGATTACGCTAGAGCTGTCCAGGACAGAACCACGAGAGGCGGAAGTTGTAGCAACATGATTTCATTAGCCGAAACGTGTAGTTACTTCGGGTAATGAGACAATGCGATAACGAGAGGTTGACTGAGACGAAAGCCTTTGTGGTAGGGGTCCAAGGCGTTTCGACTTCTTCTACCTTTTCCTACAGAAAAAAAACATCTACGTAAATGCGGAATGCTTTGGAGCAGTTTGGATCTTTTCGAAGTTAGTATTCATAGTGACCTTTATGCAATGGTTTTTTTAATACTGGTGAAATAGTAATAATAATAAATTTAGGTTATCGCACTGTGTACGCCTATACCGCTAAGCTGACCTATATAGATTTAAAATAAACTTTAGTCAAAAAATTAACAGAATTTTGGTGTTCTCAATTTTCCTAAGAAGCAGCAAGGCAAATACTAAAGGGTACGCTTGAAAAAGGATTTCGACACACTCCCGCGCTCCGCAAAGGTGAACTCTGTTTCTCTTTCTGCCATTTATTATATTGTGGATTTTACTGCGGTCTTTGCAATTGATCAGTTTCACTTATTTGATAAGAAGTTTTCGTAACTTTGGTGCAACTTGACTTAATAGAATAAGATCACAAAGGAAGAGTTTCTTTAGAATCGGATTATTCTTCCTTCTGACACTAAAGGGCGACGTGTTCTGAAAAGGGCCGAGGAATAACTTCTTCTCAAATAATATGACGGACTGAGAACACATTACAAGCGAAGAACCAGCGAAGTAAACCGTTCGCCAAAGCTTTTCATACGAAAAAAATCTATTCATCTTGGCGGTAGCCTCTGTTTCGGCCCCCTGAAACAATCGGTAGAAAAATAAGGGCATATGAAGCTTTCTCTTAACATACCGCATTCGGTTTGCTGGCTTTCTGATCAATTTCGGGCGGAACTGGAGGAAAAAGCATGTTTGACTCTTTAGGTAACATCGGCCATAATAGCATCGTCGAGTTGATTGTACGGGGCGTGCGGAATACTTTGTTCTATATAATGACCTGGCAAGGTACGTGCTAGAAATAGCCAAGCAAGGATAGCGCATACGGAAGTGATCATGGGTGGTTGACGAAGTTCTACGGCCGAAACGTATATAGATCATTGGGCAGTCTACGAATACTGTCTTTGTCTGTATATTGATGTCGCCGGCACAACGAAAGGCTTTTTCGATAACGTTCATAACCCAATAGGTTTTGTCACGTTGCGTATCTTTGTCAAGTATCAAAAATAAGGCTATATTTTCTTTCATGAAAGGCGTAAGGTGCTAATGGACATTTGAAGTTTCATCTGAAGTGACATCTGAAGGATTTTCAGATTCTTTTAAGCTGGCAAATAAATACATTAACCGTAAACATAATTCAAATGTCATTATATTTTAATACAAACAGTTAGGTTAGATCTAAATACATGCAGATAAACGCCAATGTGAATTTTTCAAGTTGAAGAAATTCTAGTACTTTTAAACGTCGCTAAAACATTTAGTATAAACTGATTGGTGAGAAACGTTTTCAAAAATGAGTACTATACATTGCACCACTGTATTTTTCACCGTGTCTAGCGCTTTCAAATAAAATTACTTGATATGCTTGAAGTTTTACGTCCGGTACTACTACTAGGCATCGCTTTATACGGGTTGGTTCCAGCCAGTACGAGACAAAGTATATCCGCGACCGGTCTGAAACCTTGACCATGTTCCATATACTTAGGTTTAGTAGGCAAGCACATTATCACTGCTCCATCCCGGGCCAGAAGCTAGCGTTATGCCTTTATTTCAGAGCAATAGGTATATATCATAGATAGGTAATCATGAAGTCCGGCTCTGGCAGGCCATTTTCTACGTTTTGCAAAAAACTTTACCCAGATGTTTTAGAGCATGATACAGGTGGCTCTTAAAGCGTGTTCGGAATTGATATATGGTTTATCTAAGGAAAATGACCGTAATCAAAATATAATTTCGTGTTACCCTGCACAGTTTTGTTTAGGAAGATGCGCGACAAAAGCTAACATGTATTTTCATGCCGCATAAAGATATATGCTAGTATCAGTACCTATATAACGCAGCGAGATATAAACTATCAAAATTACCACACTGGCAAAGGGTCACCTATTCTTGATGTATCAACTTTATCCAAATGTCTTGTATTACAACCAAGCTGCGGATCCATATAGTGCATCGCTTTCTCATACACCTGAGCCTGAAGATTTAATTACCCCGCATTTTGAAAAGGTTTAAAATAGATGAATCTGCGTATACAACACAGTCTTTTAAGCACGCCAGAAAAAAAATATCACAACCTTTGAAAATTGTAATTTTTTGGTCATTGCAACAATCGTTCCGTATTGTACGGAAATTTTAATGTTCGATTTTATGAGGTTAAATTCAATTAGGAGCTCAAGTCGACAGACAGTACACAGTGTTATGTGTTTGTTGCAAAGGCCAAAGTGCAGACGCGATTTTAATCATTGCAGGAAATTCATCACTGGACTAATGGGAAATAGAACTGCCCTATGTCAACCTTTCCTATAAAGAGTCCGTAACACTATTAGGTGTCCGACTATTCCTGCATCCGGCCTGCATCAAGGAGTGACGTATAAAAAAGGAATGGGAACTAAAAGGTAATGATCTTGGTTTAAAAAAATCCATTCGTCAAGGTCGAGTCCCACACTCATCCGTTTCCGCCCCATCGTGCGTAAACAGCATTACGTAGACCTACCTAGAAAAACTGCGGGTAATGCTGCTCGTTCTAAATACATGTTAAGAGAAAAACAGAGTAACTTTAAACAATAGAGTGGCTCCAAGGAAATGGTGTTACCTGCCATTTAAAGATAAAATCATTGAAATAGAAAGTATTCTGTGGGCATTCCGTATTCCACGATGTATTCTGGCGGCTTTATTTTGCTATCTAACGCGGTTGGGACTTCAGCTGTAGTATTTTCCCAACACTGACATACAATTAGGTTTTCAAACTGCCAAAATATAAGGTTTTAGCGATTACACTGGGTCTGTGTAGACCAATCACCAACAATTGTGCGTTTCGTTTTGAGACCCTTGAAATCTCGAGCCTGAGTGACATAATACTTTTAATTCAATGACAACTATTGTCGTTCATGATATAATTGTGCATACTTAATAAACTGGCATTACTCGTCACAGTTTTTTTTTACATATTACGTCATGAATTATTATATTACTACCGAAGAGACATCACACTGACCGAGTACCGACGCTGAAAGTAATGGCATCTCTTAAAAATAATATTTCACATAAGAGTTGGAAAGTATCGAATTGATCTTATTTCTTTTAGACATAGTCTTAGTTACACTGTTGCCAGTACTTTGCTTAACAGTTAAGAAGTTTTGCTTTAGTAGTCGAAACTTAAACTTTACATTTAAGTTTATGTCAAATGAAGGGACTTGAAATACAATTACAGTAAGTAAACAAGCAACTGTACCGCTAACTACATTTCTAACTTCCACAGATTCAAGATAGCTTGGTTGAAGACTCACAAATGGCCACATTCTACAATTATATCGTCATCAACGCCTCCCGTAACTTCTTCCTACCCTATGAAAAACTTGGAAAAGATGCGCCCAACGTGTAAGGACAGCCCTCAAACATCAGCGATTGAAGCCTGTTATGTGCCGCGCACAACGCTCTATCGACCTGCAACACGCATATCTACGACCACTTTATTTACAAGTGAGCTTTCAGTTATCGTGTGTACCATTGAAGAGTATTCTTCTATCGTCTGGATCGATTGCCAATTAAAGGATCGTTGCTAAATAGACGAACGTCCTGTAATATTCCTGTTATTCTAATCACGCAGTATTATATATATATATAAGAGATAAATGTATAGGCATTCTTAATGATGACTTTGTATTACGATTAGTTTAAGTTTGATCTTTTTTTTCCGTGCAAAGTTCATCGTATTTGTCTCTATAGCAACAATTTTTTTTGACGCTCAAAAAGGTGCTGGGTAAACGTTTGACGCTAGATCGCTTGTACATGATAACCGAGCGAAAGACTGTTCATCCTAAGCTATTCTTTTGGTCGTATACGCAAGTACACCTCATAATTGTGCTGCATTCTAAAATACTACACATATTGAACTATATTGGTTTCTTTTGTACATTGTTGATTTTCTTTCCAAGGGACATACCTGCACCCTGATACAAGTATGGTGATATTTTAGGAAAAATGACAATTCCTCTAATTATCTCAGACGAGTCGTAAGGACATTTGCGGAGTTTTTGCAAGAGCAGGCGAAAGGTAGTTTTTTAATGTCAAACCTAGAACCAGTACAGTGATCCTTTTGAAGTTTGATTCTTTACATCTGATCGTCTGAAGCAGGTGCTCTGCAAAGATTGTAGGGATCTGAAAGCGTTAAAATGAGATATCCGATAGGTTGATTTGTTGAGAAAGTTGAAGATAAAATAGTCATCGAAGCTGGCGAGAGCCTAAACATCTTAATAAACACGTCTATCAGGGACATCCCTGTTGGTACTTATATAAAATTGCGTATAGATACCTGATTTCTATTTATGAACAAACAGTGTATAACAAGGTTTTAGGTAGAACCATTCATTCTCCTGTATCGAAAGCAAACACACGCGCATCGATTTATTTATATACACCTTACTAACACTAGTGTTAAAAAATAACTGCGGATAATTTTAGATCGAATGTATCGATTGGCCTACGAAGGAACCAAGCAAACATACACATATCCTTCGTTAAGGGATTTCTAACTTGGTAAAATAACAACTCGAAGTCTTCGTCTAGCAAAAACAACTAACACAGATTGATAAAGCACCGCGACAATTGTGCATTAGCTCTGTCTTGCAAGAAAGCCATCTCTAGAATCTCTAGAATATATATATAGAAAGTCATCTCTAGAATCTTCTATATATATCAATCACTTCGACCACAGCGCCGTGGGTGCACAAGCGAGATTTTTAGCAGTAGTAATATTCCGTCTTTGGAAAACTTCAGATCAAGCCTGCGTGTCTCGTACGCTCGAACAATTTGTCGTCCTTAATATGACACTTGACCTGTCTAATGCATCTGTACGAATAAATGAATCGTTTAGAGTCACAGGACTTCATTTACCAGCTTTAGCAAATAGGCCGCGATTAGCTATGGACGGATAAACCTAGGTACTGGATCGTAACTTTGTCTCCTATTGTGAACATTAGCTCTATAAGGACGTCTTCCATTGAATATAATAACTTACTGATTGATTAGATCTAGATCATGTATGAACAGTTAAAAATTGCAGCTGCGAATTGATAAAAATGAGGTAGGCAATGATTCCTTTTAGGATATACGGAAAAAAATCATGCGACAATTATATCTTGCAAAATAAATCCAAATGGAACTCGGTAAGTTTTAAAAGTGAGCGGACCCAGTAGAATCTTTTAGTTTCTTGAAGATTATAAGCATCGCTGACCTAAGGTCGGTGTAATTATAATATGTGTAAGCTTGAGTAAAACCAGTAATTTTCTAAGTATATTAAAATACTTTTTAAACTAAATTATTTGATAAGCCCAAGGTTCGCTTGAAAAGTGGCTCTGTCATATGTATTCCAATAGGCGACGTTTATCAACTACAGTTGGCCGGTTATAAATGGGTTCTCACGTCTTGTAATCGCTGACACACTGATAGAAGTTTATATCATTTCGTGACAAAAAAAAATTACCAAAATCTTCACTTTTTCCCTACTATATATCTACATCGTTTTCTAATTTTGCCAGAGCTGATAAGTGGTGGTCGATTACTGCGGTAAATAGGGTTTCACCAGGCACCACCGCCATGTTGACGGAGACGCCGGGCAAACTTTTTCTGCCTTTCAATGCATGACAGAGTCCGCGCACGACCCCTGTCACCGAATAGCTCGCAGTTTTTAAACGTTACACAGTTCCAGAGGAGCAGAGGGCTATCATAGGACGATCTTATATATGTATATATATACATATATATATATGTATATATATATATATATGGTTTTGGAGCTACTTGTATAAATAAGTAACTAGACTTGTTCAAACAGGTCCTGCATCTCGACGTCGTTGGCAGGAACTAAGGCAGCCCCCCTAAGTATTTTTCTGCCAAAGGCTTAACCGCCAAAGTTACCGTATCGACCAATTTACTGCAGAAGTCTTAAAAAAGCTATTATTCGCCAACCAGTTTGATTATTTTCGCCGTAGCCTTTAGAGGGCACGGACCGGAAATGATGTGTTGCTGTGGCCTCATTTATAATGGAATGATATTGAAATCGGCCCTCGTACACAGAAGTGAGCAATTACAACCTACGGGAAAGCTGCATGAAAAGAAGGAACTTGCCAAATCTCCCATTGCAAAATCAGCACGAAACCGCCAATGAAAAAATGACAGTTCGTAATGAAAACATCTCAAATCGAAAGATTTGTAAAAGAGACTGCTGAGCTTTCTTCGGCTAAAGTCATTTAGTAGCTAGGAGATACCGGGTAGTCTTGTTATGTGCAGGAATCAACTTATTGACAGTTATCTAGCTAGCAACATAAAACCGTTTTTTCTGCATTGCGCTTATAAACATCCGTAAAATCGATAACCCTCATTAGGATTACATATTTCTAAGTGTAAGAATCTCTCAGAGCTAATGCGCTGCATAGTACGAACTAATCCAAAAGCATATATCATGCTTGTGTGGTAACCTTATGGTAGTCATGATTCTTGAAAATTGTTAACTGTAAGCTCCGTATCGACATTTATGTCTCTGTGCTTGTCCCTATCGGTAGGGTTTGTTTGCAAGCTAAGATCTATTGAATATTGTGTCGAATATGCATTACTCCATAGAGGTAAAAAAAAAACGTCCAAACATATAGAGAGATAAGCACGGGATCAGCCCGAGCGTAGCTCTAATTAACAACTAAAGTGAGTAAGATCCTGTCGCGATGGCGTGGAAAATTACTACGGCTATTGAACCACCTCAATTTTAATCTCTTTTGCGAAATGATTACCACCAACAAAAGTATAAGCATACCAATTTTCAATAAGAATAAATTTAATTAACGAAGCGGATACAAATTTGCCCATATTCACACATCCCCATGGTAGAATAATGTGCCGCCACTAATTTCTAAAGAATATTAGCAATAACATTTACCTATTCGTTTGCTTGAAAGATGAGCGTTATTTAGTGTAGGGGTGTTCGATTTTTTCCACTAGCCCGCTTTGTGGTTTACTCTATTACTCACGTTCTTTCCGGTTTTCCGGCGAAATGTTTAAATCCATTTCACGGAAACTTTACGATTTTTGTTTAGCAATTGTTTAACTAGGGTTTGAAGAATTTTCTTACTTTTGAAAATTTCTACTAAATAGCGTTGACGGTCCAAATCAAATGGTTAGGCAGAAACGGCAGGCCTTGAGAGCCCGATCACATATAGGTCAGTGTGTCATTCTTCGGATCTAGGACACTACTTTTTCTCTTCTATGATGATTCTGCACAGAAATCTCTTACTGGACAGAGTGTTCTAGTGTCGGGCAGAATGTTGAGTAGCAATGTCCTCTAGCAGTGACCTGTCCTGACGCAGCTAACTCAAGCATCAGCTTTTTAAGTGAATTCTGTCAAGTGAAGATGATAAAGAGGACGCCATGGTTACAGTCTGCCTTATTCCGCTCAACTGACGGCCATTTTTTTTTTTGCAAAGATACCTGCAATTAAACCCCGCAAATCTGATCGTATGTAGTCATCGTATGTTAGACTATGTCGGAGTGCTGTTGCGTAGTTTTTTCGCAGCAGCTCCTTTTATGCCGTCGAACTAGCCAAGTTTATCGTAAAAGGTAATAGCGACGAAGGCAGGTATTAGGGCCATTTGTAGATGCACGATATCACTATATAATTGATTTTCGGTCAATCGATATGGTAATACTTTTTTTTTTATTAAGTTATTTTATCGTATAGCGATCGTGACATGTAGTCTCAAAGGGCGTCACTATCTATTGGCTCCAAATTAGAGTAACTGGACACAAAACGTAGATGACTGCTTGAAGTTACACGATGCTCGAACTATACAGTGATACGGTCTCGCGATTAGTGTTCTGCATGCTTTCTTCTGTCAGCTAAACGTGGGCAGAATATACGTCCACGAGATAAAGATGATTCAAATTCAAAGTTGCGTTACCTTGTGAACATCTTTTAGTACAGGATTAGCTTATACGCTAGACCGCGGAAAATTATTCAAATTATTCAGAACGCCTGTTGGATACGAAGGGCTTTGCATAGTCAACCCAACTCTATAATCATATTTTTCTTAAAGCTATAGTTAAAGGAATATCAAACAGCACGCTCGTAAAGCAAAGATTTTTCTTGCTGACATAGAAAAGGTAGGAAAAGACAATTTTCTCTTCGTACGTGGATTCAAAATCGTACGTCCTCTGCATTATGCCAACGAAGATGTAAAGTAGACGGTGTAGCATATGATAAAACCCTATCAATTTGATTTTTAAATCATGCTTTTTATCGAACGGACCATAGTCTTTGATTTACTAATATTAAAGCTATACATTAATTGTGATAACATCTATTACAAGCACACGTATAACTGTCAGTCGTACCGACACCATACACTTACTGTATGTACAGCTAACTTTTTGGGTGGGAGACCCAAGTGGCTGGACATCATCTGATATGCTTACTTGACTGCTAGGATAAAGTGTACGTAGGAGCTCACTCGTCTCTAGCCAGATGTAAATTCTTAACGATTCGGATTTAGTTTATTTAAATCCGCTACAAAATAGTACGCCGACGCTTTCTTCATTGTTATTCACGGAGTTAGCGGTAATTACACCCTATTTACATGATATTCATATTGGAATTTTCGGTATAATTTATGAGCCTAATTAGGACGCAACGTCGGGCACCTTTAACGATTATATTCGGGAAGATCGATGCTTAAGACAGGTCGACATTAAAAAAAAGCCTATGTTAGATAGCAAAAAAACCGAATTGTGGGTCTATGCACGTAGCTTTTACTAAAGGATAATTGTAATAAATTTCCTGAGATGTTTGCGTGGTTACAATTATTCAGGGATTCAGGTTTGTTTCACGGATTGCATAAGTGATACAAAATCACAACGCATTGTTGGACTATAGGTTAACAATTCATCATTACCGAAACAGTATGTGGGGATACTCTGCACAGAATAACTGGCCTCGTTAAAACAAACGTAGACCCTGTTTGTGCTGAGATCCCCTTGATTGTCTGATGTGCCTTGTCTGATAAACAAATCATACCTGTCTGCTTTGCATAATTTCTCTCATATCCATAAATTACTATACTGTGTGAAAATATGTGGGAAGTTATTAAAAACAAGAACAATGTTTTTCGCTTGCCAGTGAAGAGAAATGCAGTAAAACTAGGCCAGGCAGCAAGTTTGTACGTTTAAACCTTTCATCTACAACAATTGCCACAACAAATGGTAAGATAAGTACATTTCGATAGATAGTAAATGTTTTCCTCGATCGCTCAAGCTTCTTAATAACGAATAAGTACTCTTCACAAAGTTGGTTCTATTGATTTTCCCCAAAACAACACCTGAATGTAAGCTAATGCATCTTGAGAAGCAGGATATCAGTCAATGAAATGAAATATTTTATCTTTTTTCATGTATAACTATAAAAACTATAAAAAAGATGCGACTTCTTGCTCTGAACTATTTCCGATCCGTCTCGCACATGTTATGACACCATCAGCTGAACCTGAAGGTAAACAACACGCGCGCATAAAATCGTTATTATCCTTAAACGTTTCTAACAAATAGGTTTGCTTCTTTCAGATCGGTTGAAAAGGAATGATGAAAATTAGTGTCCATGTAGATTCATCTCTGAACGAAACTAGGTTTGTCACGCGATTAATGAGGGACAATCGGGGATTTCTGTTTTCCTGCTGTGCAGTATTATCATTCGTCGCTTGGAGACGTTATGACAATACTAAGAGAATCCGTCACGATGCCAATTATACGTTTTTCGCTCACAACTCTAGCTACAACAGCAATAAAACCACTATCGACTGGTGTCGCGATCGCCGAAGTAAAATAGCCGCATGCCATGAAGCCGCGTAAGTAGAACATATATTTGCGCATGCGCCGTTGATCAAGACCTCGTTACACAACTGGACCGGCAGTTCCCTCGTAAGAAGGGAAGGGAAACAGCTCAGCGCGTCACCGCCCGAAGCGGTATCAAAGCTTTAAGAAGCGACTGAATCAGACCATGGTCCAAGAGGCACCCGCTACGATAAAGGTGACAGCCACCGGAAAGAAGCATCGAGACGGCGAATCTAATAGAATCTGACCTGCGCTAGCCATCACCACAAGCTACATACGCTGGAACAGGGTTAAATCGAAGCTGGACTTATGTTGCGCAAGTACTTAGCCGCGTAGTGGAAGAGCACAGCAGAGGCCAAAAGTGCCCTGCTGCCTACGTCCTTTACTAGTTTCTCTTGTCAATAGTAAGCAGATAGAGGCTGACAGGACCTCGGGGCTATAATGGTAAGGCAATAACAAGAACAGGTTGGTAGAAACACTATAATGTCGCTGACGGTGACGACGACTTCGAGTGATCATGAAAACACGAAGTATTTTTATCTCTTTTATAAGACTCAGTGATATGGATTCCAGAAACGCTCTAGGATGCTCAGTCGAGTGCTAAGAATTGCAAGCTCTGACAAACGCTTTGCAGGCCATGCGTATGGGAGGCAAGTAGATGCAGATAGCAGGTAAGTACCGAGAAAATTTATGTAGCCACAACTACATGTGGACGAAGAAAGATAAAAGAAATCACGCTTTTTAAGAAACCCACAAAACCAATAAAAAAAATCTATACAAAAATGAAAGTAATACCTTATTTGCATATAAGTATATATGGTTTAGTAAGGATTTAGTCTCAGATTTGAAGGCTAATTTTTAAAACCAATAATAGTTTGATAAACGTATCCTTTTTCTCAGTCCTATTGTAAGAGAGCGATACCTCATTCTACCGTTGAAAGTAAAAATTTGCGAGAAAATGGTTCCGGTAAATAGTTTTTCCAAAAAAAAAATATGCAATTCTGCTTTGATTGAAAAAGTTAGAACATAGATCAGCGTTAATTCTAGTTCCCATCGAAAATTACTAAAACTTACAGGCATAAGCAGGAAAATTTACAAGGTCATAAACTTATATAAGCGACATATGCATTCTGTGGCATCGAGTGTTCCTCAAACTATAACCGGATCTAATGAATGAGGTTCAAGCAATAGATAGATGTAGACACGGCTATACGTATCTATTTGAATATGCAATTTAAGAGTTACTGGATTCAAATAAGAAATGCCTCTTACTCGACTACTACTACTACCGCCCGACACGTGCGGACATCAAGTTTTGTCCGCTAAACATTATTTTGATAAATTCGAATTTTTGGCGGTTCTCTGAACTAATGTCCTTTGGCTACAAATGGTCGGCGTCTTAGAATATGATTACTAAATTCTATTCAATGTGACCCTTATTGCACTAGTGAAGACAGGTGATTGAAACATTCATATATATTGTTCAGTTTATATAATGGCTATGCTAAAAATAAAATATTTGTAAATAAAAAATAAAATTGTACAAATATAATTAAATTTGAATTTATTCATGACTAGGTTCATAGATAACTCTCTATGAAAACAAACTATTTAACGTCTAAATTCAAACAACTTGGAACCATTCTTCGCAGACAAGCTTGCTTTTTTGTATGTTTACCAAATCCATGCAATATATTAAATATTTTACGATTTGTTTTGGAAGGCAACTCAGATAAGAGCCTTAAGAAGTTGAATTTTTTCTATTTACGTCTAAAGACGATTCCACGCGCAAACCGACCCGACCTCAGTAGCGTTTGTGTGAAGTTGACAATAACACGACTTTAGCAAAATTTGACATTTTAATTACAAATTATTCAAAGCTAGAACTAATAATTTTTGCTGCTGATCTAAATTTTTGGTTTATATGGGAATCGAAATCAGGTTCCGACGTAACTGTTATGGTTTCTAGATTTTTTTGTCGAGCTGGCAGCTATAGTAATAATCTTTTTATTTAAAACGATATATTAAACTGTTAGAGTATAAGGCCATGCCTTTTCAAAGAGAAATAATTATGTAGTTTGTAAAAGAACGAAAGAATCCTCCAAATGCTGGGATAATGAGCGGTTGGTATCATTCCCAAACAGACTATATACCTTCATGTTATTAATATATAGCTTAAGCCGAATTCAAGCCGAAAAAATATCGAGAAGCAAAACAGTTAATAGAAAAAGCCAAAAAATAATTCGTTTTAATTTGATTTTCCCAAAGGAAGTTCCGTAAGGGAGGGCACTTCGATAACTAAGCATATTAATTTTAACACTGAACGATCGATTCGTTAAATAGCCTCTTAGCAAATTTATGAAGCGCCAAGGAACTCCTAATGAAATCAGCTCCCCAGTTGATTATAAAATCATGATGAACTTGATCGAAAATTTCGAAATAATCAAAATAAATGCATTAAAACTTCTCGAAATAAATTTTAAAAATACTCATCCCCGGACTATTTTAGTAAGCTATGTTGGCGACTTATTTGGATGCTTTACCCTCCGCGAATTCAGATTGGTTAATGTCTGAAGGCTCTTTGGATGTAAAATAAGCTGAACTATGATTTTCTGTTTCATATTGAACAAGCTAGAACTGTTAAGCTACCAGGCGGTAGTTATCCACTAATAACTTGATGCCTTTCTTGAAAATAGCGCAACTTCAAAAAAGTCAGGAACATATTCATAATATCAGGTCTTTGTTACGCAGAGGGTCTCGACAGAGGTACTCCAGGCTTTTATAGAAGGTAGCCGGATTTCGTCATGCGTGAGACAGATTTATTCAGCGGTCTTTAAAGTTACGGGCGATAGTATCTGTAAAGGTAATTAGAAATGGATATTCAGTATTGTTTATAAATGAGGTGCTCTCCTCCCACACAGAAACCGAAGGAAAACTTGAACAAGCCTCTAACTGCTCTCAGCAAAACCTAGAGAGTTACCACCTAAGTTTAGGCATGCTAGTGCTACTCTCACGTTTTCTGATATGCGTCTCGACAAAAGTCGCTCAAGATTCTGAAACAGGAGCGATTATTCTTTCAGATTTCGAGATGAATAGGAATATTTGCTTTAACTGAGAGCTCAGATGAGGGGAGGGATCGCAATCGACCATATTATTTGCAAATAGCGCATTATTTCGTATTAATGCCGTGACGTAGCGTCTTGCGTGATCACATCATAGAAACCAATAGAAATTTCTGCCTTGTCCGGCATCAGTCTGGGCCTCTCAATTAGTGATTTGCTGGGATCCTCATTATACTCCGAGTAGACAAGCGGGTCAATTACGGATCGATTGCCAATGCGAGAGAGAGAGAGAGAGAGAGAGTACTAACTCTGTTACGATATCAAAGACTGTACTACCACTGCTACCAGTGTGACGAGAGTAAACCCTGGCTAAATCAGTTACGTCCTAGACAACCTAAAAAGTACATGAAATGCAGAAAATCGGACAAGATTACATCTTCGAAGGAGTTGTCACCGACCTCTCCTTATGACCAGTCAATGTCAGCGAAATTAAATCTTTATATATGGATACGAAGTCCAGACAAATGATAGAGATCGATTAAATTTCTAATTCTGTCGACCCGTAACAAGGCGCCACCAGCATCAGAATGCATAGCGGCATACTAGCCGCACAATGCCCTTAACGACAACAGCCCCTAGGTTATGTACGATCTCAACTCGGCCGCACTTCAAAGTCTCCTTGTTAAATATTATAATTCCATCCGCTTTTGGGATTCGATTGTGACGAAAAATTTAGTAACAAGTACCAAATGACAGATCAGCGTGTCTCGTAATTGTTGTAACGTCACCTGGTAACTCATACAGCATTTAATGTTTCCTTGAATTTTTTGAATATACTATACTGCGTTTAAAAATGATATAATTATAGTTCTGCTTAACTAAAACCTATTTCAGTATTTTTCTAGGTCCATCAGTGTGTGGGCGACAGCAAGGTAAGATTCCTTCTAATCTAGGTAATGCTTAAACAATTTAATTTTAAAGTGAGCACATAAACTAGTTTGATAGCATTAGAACTTCACAATACGATTATATAAGTTTCATTAACTAAATCTGGTACGAATTTCAGATAGATTTTTGTTTAAGCGCAAACCGTGCCTCGATGGCCTTTGTCGAGGCACCAAATATAATACAACCTCAAATTTCCCAAAGTAGTGTTTTTACAGTTCTCTCACAAATTAGAAGCTTAGCTCAGGTAAAATATTTAGGCGCCCCATGGCCTCATTCCAAAAGACGCTTCGTTCACTGAACCATATCACTCCAAAAAATGATTGATCTCGGACTTGCTCCTCAAACCTGTATGTTACAAGCCTGCTTTTTACAATAGGGCGATGTATATGTTGTCATCCTTGAAAACATAAGACACAGCAGGTGAGCTGGATGTGTGCAATGTATAACAATCACATGCTGGGCAGAAGTACCGAGAACTTCTTTGCCTTGGCCGCTGGGGATATCCAGACGACTTTTCATACGATGCCTGGAAAGCGGCGTGCCTCAAAAAGTTCACCGTTGTTCTCTCTGCGTGTTCGAATGCCTGTCGGGAAGGTGACTGTTTCTCAGCGACAGAGTGTACTGACAAGGATGAAACGGTATAGAAAAGCCTCTATAATCATTTTTAGGACGGTTAACTATTGTTCCAATAACAAGCCATTATTATAGTATAGGACGCAGCTTCAAACACCTCCTTGTGAAATTACTGTTCCAATATTTAACGACAATTTACTCCCATACGAAAAGTTAGCTAGTAACTAAATCTACTGTTTGTACAGAGGCATAACTTGCTGTACAAATTAACATAGTACTTATAGTAACATAAACATATTAGGGCATACGGTACCTGTTTCTGCTATAAATCTTTCGCTACGTATTCGTTTGGATGTGGACAACGAAAGTACCGAACTCATCTTCCCACATTTCCTAATTTTAATATAAATTACTTAGTTATTAATTGATAATTGCAGCTGTTTTACTACACAACAGCCGACGACAAGCCTGAAGCCTAAATTTTATGGTGCGTTCGAGTCCTGATTCTACTAGACCGCATCAGAAGGGAAATAGTTGTAAACAGGCTAACGAGAGGTCATAGGAAAATGTATGCAGATTGTTTTCCTAACGCTGGCCATATTTTGCATAAATAACTCGCGAGTGGTTCAAAGGTGCTATGTATTCATACCTGGATCTCTTGCACGAGCGTACCGAATTTAGTGTATATAAAATGAGATGTAAATTCTATTAATTCTTTGGGTGCCGCTATATATTTGGTCGTCCGACGGATTCCCGACCGACATCGAAAGTCGCTAGTTCATAAGACTCATCTAGCAAACAGAAAGGAAACGCTTGGTAGATATGCGCGGTTTTCCCGTGCAGCTGACATTTTACGTTCCGTCGTCAGGCGTACGACACGCTACATACAGGGATATTTCTTCCCGCTCTATAAACACCGAAATGAAAAAGTGCTATCGAACGACGAACAATGTATAAACGTACAGCTTCTCTCCTGTTTATAAACATTTAAAAATACGTCTGAAAATTGAGAGGTTTTTGCCCATAGCGTTGACAGGTTATGACTTTTCTATGAAAAAAGTACGAGCATCAATTTGAGGTCTTGTCGTGTCATCTGTGTAAAAAAAAATGCATACCAATGTATCTATTATTCATTTTCATACATTAGTTCCTGAATTCCCGTTGACAGAACAAAGGATGTCCCACGCGGTTCATGCATAGTTGAAAGCCCTCGTCAATTTGCACACGGGAAGTTCCTGCAGGGACGTAATCTTGTATAGATAATTGTATTATAAATTCCATCGAACACGTCAAATATTGGATCAAAAACTGCAATGATTGAGTGCCTTGCCAGTTCCCTATACAAAATCTGTAACCCGTAGAAAATTTCTGACTGCATAACCGACTGTGTTTTTTTGTATTGCGGTTGCCTAACTACGTTCTAGTTGAATAAGACGAAATAAGCAGGTTCATCTTCTGTTTTTTTTCAAATACCCCGAGTTGGCTTCCTCTGCCCGTTTCGAATGATGTTATTCACGAAAGCCTATCGACAAAACTGTTTTTTGTTATATTGTTCTATTTAAGTTCATATATATATAAACTTAAATAGAATATATAACGTATTGCAGACGTTCAAAATACGTCGCTGCTTACAACAGGCTATTGATTTGTAGACATGTCGTCCCGTGTACGTGTTAAGGCAGATTTTTACGGCAAATTCAAGTAATTGGCACCAGTCACTGTGTTATCAAAACACGGACAGTCTGTCGTTTGCTTCGAATACGGCACTACAGTATAAGATTCATATCGTCTTCCTGTGGAACTTATGTGGATTTTACGGTTGCCCATTAAGTGCAATTACGTCTATTAATTCCACCATTAAATTTACAGGTAGCTCTAAACTTGAATTGCTCCCTGGATCAGTCAGAAAGTTATGTGTGCAGATTTTTCGTGATACGCTGCATATAATTACATAAAATAAGGGTGTGTCAAAAGGTGACGAATAGTCTGAAGGAAGTCCCTTCGTAGCTGGAGAGTCTTCACATTTACAGTAGCACTGTACGCTATACGACGTATTTCGATAAATAAAACACTATAAGATAGCAGAATTACGGTAACGATTTCCGTTTATGATATATAGTGACGCCACTGCACCAAAACATAGTAATAGAGCAGCATATAGACAATCATAGAATGCCCCTGCTAAAACGTATGAATCCGTGTTTACTGCAGTAATTTCAGTATGCAATTTTTTTTTTTTCATTTCATAGCACTTCATATATTTCGTGTTACTTCAAAACAGTCTTCATTTCACAAGTGTCTACCACTTGTGAAATGAAGACTTTTTTTTTTTTTTTTAGCTGTTATGGGCCTTGTTTCTAACTATCCAGTAAGTTTTGGCTCACGTTTTCTATATACACGATAGAATATTCAACGATTTTCGCTAGTACTAACTGAGCACAGTTATTTTTGGTTTAGAGCAAGGTATAAAAATAGTTCGGAGAGTACGGCGTTGGTTGATCTCCGCCGACGAAAGTAAATAACTTTTCTTTCGTTACTTACTACCAGCCAATAACTACTATCACAATGATCACTTCCAGTAGATAGAGGGATGCGATAATTAAATTTGTTGAAACAAAAATCCCAGACTGCAGTAAAGCCAGCATGATCCAATGACGAGCCAGATGTCATCCAGAAAATTCCAATACGAAAACAAATTACGTCAACTTATATACTCAATACGAGCCATTTGGCCTCGATTCTAACGTACAGTATGTACCTGTTTTCTAATAAAATGAGTGAATGAAAATTCTTGATAAAAAAGCTAAATCAACACAGGTACTCCCGTCAACATCGTGCATCCCAGTGCTATCGACCGTGTTCCCGCAGAGATTTAGTGGTAACGTGTTTACCCGCTAATGTTAGAGGAGTGTGACGGTTACAGGTTTGAAATCGAACGTAGACACACCGCGTGCTAGCAGTTGGCCGTCAAGTAACGATTAACAGCAGTACCCGGCCAAACTCGAAAGTACATCGACTAGCATCTATTGAAATCGTTGCTACACTGATCGTTTTTGACAATGGTATTATAGAACTGTGGTTCTCTTTGGGATATTTCTGAAGTAAGTATTGTATTATCCAAATTTTATTATTGCGTACCCATATGTATAAATCCTATACGTTCTTTGTCCAGCTATCTCCTATGCTCTATTAGTGGCCAGCACCGAGATAGACCCGTTAAGCTAAACGATTGTAGGTCATACGATATATTTGCAACGTAGAAGCCTCGTACTACATTTAGTCAAAAAATAGAAACCGTTGTTTTCACTAGCACCACTCAATGGCGGCAGAGATAACAACGATCGGTCAAGGATGTTAGTCACGAATAATCAGTGACCGACACAAGTGTTTGCCTGTCAGAAATATACTTGTATTTTTGTTGGGTTCTCACTGTACGACGGTGGGTGTATCCCTTCTATATAACGTCGGACTGATAAGGCTTTCACTATTTATGAGCAACTCACCGAATAATTATCTAAGCGTTGTTAGTTACGTGTAATACAATTGTTTATTCAGAGATGCTTTGATATTCCATATTGACGGTGCCCTTTTTTGAAGGTTAATGTATAACACTCGCTTATAAACACTTCACGTATAAGCGTTTACCTTTACAGGGTGGAGCTTCAGCTGACATTCTCCAATTCTATTAAACCTGCGCGTCTTTCTATGCCGCGGCCTGAGTTAATGTTTACTGCAATACTACTTCCACATGTAATAACGAGAACGTCTAATTCAAGGTAGATAGGTTGCAAACCTAGTTAGTCAATAAAAGGAATATATCTGAAATTCTCTATATTGATAATATAAACGGCTCGCTCGCTTTCTTTGCTATAAACTAGTAACACAAGACAGCGTATTGTGATAGTTTACACAATGACAACAGCAACATGTTGGATTGATGGACGAACGCAACGGAAAGCACTGAAGTTCCGCTATTCTGCCGCTCGTCAAGTATTAAAATCGCACTTATCAAGTTACCTACTAAAGATTTTGCCTCGTTTTCTCTTTCTTCCAGTTCCGTTTGTGTGTTGTTCTGTTTTACACGGTACGTGTCCTTGCTTTCTTAATATATAACGGTGAGTTTTGTGAAAGCTAAAATGGTTTAAATGTTGTTTTCGAGGCCTGCTCGGAAGAGTAGGTGGTAACTTCCGTCGACTAAATGGATATTTGCCATATTATCTCATGCTTCCGTCAGAATCATACATCATCATCATCATCATCAGTTATTAGATACTATATTATATTTTTCGTTTAGTATACAAATATTCTGTTCGAAGAGGTAATTGCCTAATTTTACCGTTTTCACTGTCGCTAAATTTCGGCTAGACTTTTTTATTGACCTTTTTTTGTCGCGTTAATTTTTCGTTGTGTTTCCTCGAATAAACATAATTGACTCGTCCTATTAGCGTGCTGTATTTGGGTTTGGAAAAAACGTAGTATTTCAATAGAAATAGGGTTTCAAATGTGTGCGGTCCAAGTGCCTTTTCGACACCTGTTTTACCCTTGCCGAGATTAAACTTCGTTCAAAGTAGGCCTAGTACGGACCTGTGCTGAGTACGGAAGGCATTCTATACCGAAAGCGACAGGTAAGCGTTTGTTTGTGTAGTTTTAGGCCTGGAAAATGTAGCATGGTATGTGCAATCATTCGGGTTTGACAAGGATAATTTCAGGACGCTACTAAGGAATAATATAGGCCAAACGGCTTATGATTGACGACAACACGGACTCGATTACGCTAAATGGGGTGTACTCGATGTGAGCTTACCCCATTCATTGACCGAAGAAACAAGGAGAGACAAGTTATAGCTGCCTTGCAACGGCTAGTATGGTACCGAGAATTACGGGGTCATTACAGCCGGTTTCCGTATATAGAATTGTTACGAGCGATGAGAGGTTAAATGATAATACGACAAAACTTATCATTGAGTCCAACTTTAAATTGTGACAAAACTCCAGCCACATGTTTGTTGGTCCAAACAGATGCCGCTGGACCTTCTCGCCTGTTTATGCTGGCAGAGTGTACAAATAGAAAACCATTTTAGACGATTGCAAAAGCGTACCCTTGAGACTAAATCGCAAGGAAAGGAAATACTATTGCTAGTATGGTCGGCCTTAGTGATAGCGCTGCCTTCCGGAAGATGCCGTTTGTCCTTCGGATTGGTTTTCTGTAGAAAAACCGTTTTTCATCCTATAGAGAGGGAAGAATATTTTGAGGGGTTTAAGAGAGCAGCGCAACTACCGACACAATGGCCATACGATGTGAAGTCCCTTTTAAGTCTGACAATAGTCAGTCTTTTGCAGGACTTGAAAAAAATAAATATTTACACTGGTTTTTGTGAGGGAATTTTTTGCCCAATTTAAAGCGATATCATGCGAGTGCATTGTAGGAGAACAGGACGCAACTTAATATCTGGAATTAATATGGTTCTCATTACATGCCACTTAGCATGTAGAAAGAATAAAATGTTTTCGGAAATACAAATCCAAATTCTTGTAAAACTCAATAAGACAGAACTGTGTAGATAAGACGACTCGTTTAGTTGGAAAATGTGCAGGCCAGTTTGGTAGTTTAGTTATACTGTTTGTCGAAAATACTGCAGACTATTTTGTGCCCAGCCATGACTGGGTTTGTTGTATGTGCATTTGTGTCATGGTTCTTTATAGCTTAGTATCTAACCCTTACTTTGTCTTTGATAACACTGTTGCATACACTCTTCCCTTCATGTATTCCAATGCGGGGCAGCTTCATATGTCCCGTAGATCTCTTGTATCTTTTACCCAGTCCTCGTAGCAGCAGTAACTCACAAATGCTTCGCTAGTCACGGGAGGTTTAACGGGTTAAAAACGCGTGATCCTGCAATTTGCATGCAGCTGACGTCTGTTCCTGCAGGAATATCATCATCATAGATTCCGTGGTACGTAAAGAGCTTTGGACGCAGAACCGAAGCAAATATAACACCGGCAATACATCGGCACACGTGTACGAGACAGTAATGAACACATGAGACTTCAACGAAGTCGTATGAAGGAACCGGTGGCCCAACGAATAAGCCGGTTAACAAACAAAAACCTGAGAGGAACTGAAAGTCAAAGACAAAAAGGGCGGGGTGGATATGCGTCCTAGTTTTATAGGCACAAACGGGTCGAAGATCTGTGCGACCCTAATCCCTTACCGCAAAAGACTGATCATTTTTTAGAGCAAGAATTACAATATATATATATATATATATATACTGTCATATTTAAGATGTTGCAATCTTTCAACGTGCTACTGAACATAGGTGGGACGGGGAAAATGAATCAGAAAATAAAAAGCAGAGGGGAGAAAACTGCATTAAACCCGGTAAAGCCCGAAATCGAGCGAACATTTCGCTTTTGTATTGGTAACTCCCTCTGTTACGCTCGTTACAAACGGATAATCTGACCTTTTTTTGCAAAGTTGAATTGGCGACATATGTACTGTGCACGTTGGAAGGCGTTCCTTACGGCCTATCGAATGGTGGCGTATGATGTTAACGCGACTGCTAAAGCAAGCGCGAGCTTAAGCTTCGCCCGGAGCTTTCAGAGAAGAAGCTTTCTCTCATATAGTGTTTAGAAACGAGGCGTTAACGACATTTTCATTTGAACTTGTCCTGTCTGTAGTAACAACGTAGTTACTGGCTATTTGTGTTTATGTCCGTGTCAACTAGCTAATTTTTTTCAATGTTCAATATGGAATAATTTTCAGTTGTACATGCCACTTAAGATACTCCCTGGAACTTACTCAGGATCTAAGTTCTGCGAACATTAATATTTTTTGGTAATAACGAAAACTCCCGAAGGATTATATAATGCTATGAATCACCTCATTCGCCATTAGCTGTGAGCGTCTTATATTTGTTGTAGAAAGCTTGTTTATGAGTTGAAACTAAAGAAGCCCAGGGGACCTGAGGTCGCTGGGCATCTACCTATTGGCCTATCGAAACAAACGTTGTCTTTAAGGGTTGTTTTGCTCACAACACATAACTCCCACTAGACACGCAAATTTCCATAATATATCTTTTACTGAATGAAGAGATTACAGATGTGTCGGAATAGTTTACATCCAGTATATGAAGAATGAAAGTTATCATATATATGCACACGCCACGCGTTAGTAAGGTACAGTAGATCATGCGTGGTAAGAATTTAGTATACTGGCAAAGACGTTGGTGTGCCTTTGTGCTCTAGAGTTTATGGCCTTATTTGGCCTGCTCAAATGTTATGCCTGTCGAGTTTCACACAACGCAGCGCCGCCTAATGAAAAACGATCGAATCGTAAAGTAATACAATAACCTAGACATCTTTACCGTCAATGTTTGCGTTTCTGCCTGATTGCACATGAGTTTAAATTTTACATTGAATTCTGCCTCTGCTCATGCTATAAGGGTACTATGCGGTCGAATAAAGGGTTTGTCAGATAATAATGTGTTTCATGCATAACCCATAGTAACTACTGTTTGTTTTTTTATTTTGCGACTTTTAAATCTGTCTTACATACATGTTCATATTGTGCAATCGAAAAACTCAAACATTCATCGACGCGTTCTTTAACCGATGGCGGTAGCATCGCATCCAGATTATACGTTAGACAGCAATCCCGTCGCCAACTGAGGTGTTTACCAAGTCACACTTTGTCAGTTAGCTCTTCCTTTTTCATCTTGATCTCCTTCTTCTGATGACTTCTGCTATTGCCGCACACTCTTAGCGCAGTTTTTTTCTGGCGATGACGCTGCTGTTCCTACTTCTCTTCCTTCTCCTGATTGACTAAATCGACTAAGGCTCTGCCGCATACGCAACCCTCTATCAGGACAACGTTTCCTCTTATCTTCTTTTAGAACCATCGTCCAGCGGGTGTCGGGGATCCGATAAGCTTCATCGACTAGCGACGAGTGCCACCCCTTAGGACTAACATAAACCCCACCCTCTGCCCGCATCCTAGCCGCTCCGCGATTGTGCAAGACTGGTTTGGCCACATTTCCTTCACCTCACCCTCAGACGCAACACATTTTCCTCTCTAGCCTCAAAAAGGACGACACTTCGTCACGTTATCGCAATTCCATTAGTGTACCGAGCGGATGCTACGAAGCGAGCTGGAATGACACGAAGGAGGATGGCGTCGTCGCAATGGGGAGTCGAATCTGAGGCTCTTGTTTTTTCTAGTACTCCTCTTTGCACAAAAATCTGCTCCCCCTTTATTCCTATCTACCGCGATAGACTCGTGATGTGCGTGGATGCATAGGAATCAGGACGGCAGCACGCTTAATTTCGCTGATTCTGCTGCTTGCGGCGCGAATGTAACCGTGTCGTTTCCGGGTGCAATAAGCAGTGCTGAACAGCTAGGCTGTATCGCTGACTCGCTACGACATGGCCGTAGTGGTAATGGAGAAAGTGGTAAGAGACCAAGGGTTGCTTTTGTTTTCAGCACGGTGTATTAGAATTTCTTCTCCAGACAAAAAGTTCATAGGACCCAAGCTGATCTCTATCTGGTTAGATCTTGCTCGTTGCTTATTATGCTTATGTGAATCTCTTACTGTATATTGTCGGTGTTATAGAATTTGTCTGTCGGTTTATAACTTAAGACTACGAAGCAGTTCTTTGTAATAACCGAAGGTAAATAGGGGAATGTCTTCCGGACAGAATCTTTGTTTGTATGATTAGAAATTTATAAATTTTTTGGTCTATGACGCGATGCGGTCAGATCAAGCGACAAAAGCAAAATTAGAACTTGACCTGATGGTCGATTGCATCATTAGCTACCCTTTTGCTGTTGTCGCTCAGCAAATCTTATCGTGTTACAAGCGTACATTTTCCTGTTGTATATGGACATACATATATTAATCTATCCCAAGTTAATTCCAGATTGCTACTGTTTTCTATATCTCACAGGCTTCTGTAAAAAAAACTATCGCAGTTGTGAGTGAAACATCAAAAAATAAGAGACATAACTAGAAAATGTTTTTTTTTTTTCGATATGTCCCTTTTACGTCTCTACAATACAGTAAGGGTTCCCCTAGTCGTTTGGGCGAGAGAATCGTTGCCAGTATCGCTAAGTGAATTAGTCAGTTATTTCTCACTGTGGGATCGACACGATGACATGGGTCAAGGGGCAAATAGTGGAAATATGCAGGCGCTGGCAGAAGGAACAGCAGCAAAAAAAAAAAAGGGACCTCCGTCACAAAGGTTGAAGCCGTAATGAAACCAGCAGCGATAGTCTTAATATTAGATGGTGTTCGCACTATTGATGGACGACGAACGCATTTTCTCGTCTACTTCACTAGCATGTTCTGGTCATCACGGTGCACTAACGAGGAAGTCCATCGCCTCCGATGTCTGTTTGTCGGCTTTTCGGTTAGTTCGCCTGACTGATGACCTTGTCATATGAAGGTAGGCTTGGACAGCTTGGTTCTTAGCCACTTGTTAACGGTACCCATTACCCGCTTCAGTAGTTGTCTAGCCACGTTGAAAGGGTTTCAACGGACTTCACTGCACTTCCCTCAACTAGCTACTGTCGCTTCTTGACAGCCGCGAGGAAAGTGATGGCGGCGGGGGTAAAAGGTATCATACAGCAAAGCGTAGGAGGAGAACCAGCAGACGGGCAAAAGACAGATCGACCGGGCGTGTTATGACGACGCAGTAGCGACGGTCGCTCGAAAAAAAAAAACGACATATATAGATGCATCTATGCAGAACGAGTGCAAATGTGTAAACCTTTGTGTTAAAGATTTGCGCTAATGGATGCAACGGAGCGTATATCTGGTGTGACTCTACGAAAACCACCCGTGTGCACCTTTTCTTTGTTATCAAAGCTAACATGCGTTGGCTAGAATCAATTATTAGAGGGGATTGTGTGGTTGACTGTACCGTAATATGGCTTACCTAGACAGTATGAAAGAGTTTTAGCTTTACAACGAAATATCTCTATTCAAATCACGTCCTTAGCACTTTAACCTAACTAACTGTTTAGAAAAAATAGACGTTCTATAGCTTGACCTAGCTAATGCTATCGTATTTACAGCGTGCCGTGGATGGCAATGGCACGATGTACTACGACTGCTTCACGAAAATAATAATAATTACATACTATCCTAGATCAGAATGATAGCTGCATATACGTACGTTGGCCTGCTGCCGTTGGTGACATTCTATTGTAGACCGTTAATGAATTGGTTGAACTTCTTAAGGGCAGGTACATATACATTGGATTATGCGATCGGGCTACCTTTACACGAGGTACCGTTTCTTCTAATAGCTCGAGCCGAAGTCTAGGACAAGTATAATGATTTACGTACGTCTATTAGTATATGTTCGATTTGTTGCTTGCTGATGTTACTGCTAGTGTTGCACCGATCACTGTAGCATTGTTATTATTGTTCGCTAATATTTAACGAAATATTGACATACGACTGCGTTGGTGGGATCTGTTGATTCCGTGTTTATTTCGTGTTTCCTCTCAGTTTCTACCAGTGTGTAAGAAATGTGTCGTTTAGGTTTTTCTAGTTGTAGCACATTAACGATTCAATGAAAACATCAAAGTAAGAAACACGTTTACTATAAAACGGCACTCGACTTGACGTCAAAGACGTCGGGGACACGTTGGTCGTCGACGACTTTTTCCAGAGATGGCCCGTTAAGGCCAAAGCAGTTCACTGTAATATGTTCTAATATTTCAAGTGAACGCTAAACGTTTTTGCTTATCACTGCCTATCCAAGGGTACAATCGCGGGGCTCCATCGTATTTCCACTCTGATTGGAATAGCTACTAGACCTGTCTCGCCGATTTTGTTACATAAAACGCTTCTAGTTTTTTCTTCTAACACCTAGGGCGTTAGTCCGACATGTCTAGCATTTCTGAATGAGAAGTAACACTTGGAACAACTGCAGTGTTTGCATTATCATATCTCGTACATTACTGAAATAGTGCATCGCCTCTAGCGGTCATGAAATCGAAAAAAAAAAAAAAAAAAAGTTGTTAATATTGGAACAAACTAAACCAACCTGTATAATCATAAGTGGATCAATTTCTTAAACTTTGAAAAGTTGTCAATTGATAAACTCAATAAGGTTTATCTTACTCCTTACGGCAATGTATTTGGTTGGGTTATTAAACCCACAAGACCCGTTTTCAGGTTGAACTGCCAAACTTTTTTTCATAAACAAAGTCTTAGCATTTCGGGACTTTTCGCTATGATATTAGCCGCGTTGCAAAGCAAATTAGATTTTGGGCATGCTTTGAAAAGCCCAGCAAAGAAACCATGATATCTTTATTAGACAATGAGATTTTTGATCATAGCAGAAAATTATTGGCATAATAATGAATTTCTGCCTATCCTAATCCTTCATTGAGCCTTATCCAAAATGTGGACCTGTAGCCCTATATAACCTAGAGTATGCTAACAATAGTCTATCACGTTTGTAAGTGGTCGTTGTTCAGGGTTCAAATCGTAACTACGTATTTTTTTTCTGTCATGAGCAATTTGTTTGTAGCAATTGTACGATTAGTTATAACAGTATGCACAATAAATTAGCAAACTGTGATCCCATAACAAGAGAATATAGTGGTGATATGTTTAGGAGTATTTTATCAGAAACTTGCGACGATGACAAACGTTCCTGTTTTTATTTTACGTGTCGTACCAAACAAACGTCACCATGGATGCTGCAGTTTGTTGAAATGTTTTCTTTCTGCCCGGCATTACTAACTTCTATTAGGTGATGTGCTCGGTTGCGACCAGACGCCTGTATGCCTCTGCGTATCAGCACTAATTGTAGATGTGTGAGAATCAGGCGGATTCTTTGATTTTAATTGCATCATCCAAAAACGTGAGCTGCCTTCAAATTCTACGAGGCCGACTGATTCGACGTTTTCGTCGTCGACGGCTCGTTGTCAGAGCCTTTACTAAAAATGGCAGTACCTCATCGCAAACCTGATCCCTCGTTGTTTGTCCGGAACCCTCTGTTAGCACTGGGGTCGACCGTAAAACTAAAAACTATGTGTGCGTCATTTACATAATCAGGTTTGCGCGAGCCAGCAAAAGCATGAGATGCAGACACGAACTAAACAAGGTAAATGCCCCTTAAGAATGCGTGCTTTTGCGCGCTCGGTCCGAACGTCTTGAAAGATGTTCGATTTTAAACGAAATAGTTAGAGCGTCTAAATCATTACTAGCCACTGGAGTGCCAGTAAAAGCATACAACCATACTCGTGCTCCGGAACAAAACGCGACCTGCAAGGTACCCCCTAGGACAGCATCAGTTATTCAGATGTTGTCCGCTCATGAAATGCAGGTTAGGCCTTTTCTAGCCATTATCGTTTTTAACTGATTCCCATTTAGAGTATGTCAAGCATTCAAGATATTTGCATATTACTAGAATCGTATTGGTTGTTAGTTATTAGTGAAATCTACGTATCAAAACCTTGCTCTTGAAAGATGTGATCCAGAAGCGTTTCTAATTTTATCTAATTTTTATCTAATTTTATTTATGATGCGTGGCCCCATCAACCAAAGGTTGTTATCGAGTACGGAACCACTTAAGCCTGCCTTACGGATAAAAGAAATTTTGTCATTTTGGTATTAATGGCTTGAGCGGCTATTGCCTATCACTGTTAAGTGACGGGACTTAAAATATCAGACGGGCCTAACGTTAGAACAGTTCAGCGAGCATAGTTTATCCGGTTACTGTCTGTACCTGAGCCGTTAGCTTCTTTAGAGTTAATCAAGTTTACGATAACTGAAAACGTTTATTATCCAAACTTAGATATTTTCAACGTAACAAAACGCGTCAACTTGTTATGCATTTGAAATGAATTAGACACCTGCTTAAATACCGTTTAGGTGCTTCCACCTGTGCTACAGTGTTAAGCTCGCATAAGCCGAAACCCTTGAATAAGGCTGGGGAAAAGCACCTCAACTGCTGGTCCACGCAGCTAAAACATCCTGACTCTTAGTCGAACGTACTTTTCTCTAATGTGGTAAGAAGGATCTTTTTGCCCAGGGGTACCTTTATCGTTAAACGATAACCCTAATCAAGTGAGAAACCTCGTTCCATTGGACCGTTATATAGAGAATATTAATGCATTCTGATATAAAAAAAAAAAAAAAAGAAAAAAGAAGTATCTTCTTAGCTCGACAACTTTTTTGGCTCCGAGTCATACCTGCTAATTCTTTCACTGACACAATTTTGCTCGTAGCTAAGCCACTATATGGTTTTTTTTTTGTTGTTATTCTGCGTATGTAATAATGGTAAGCACGCCCGTTCATGGATACCGCAAGCTGTGTTCGATTACTAACGTATGCACGAGACGTATTTTTTCAACATTAGCTTTCTTAGATGCTAGATTTGAGTCTAAGCATGGTTCGATTCGTGCTGGTCACCTGGTGGAAAGCTTAGCGGCGGTACCGAACGTAAAACTCAAAATATTTAGATAAAGTAGGCTTCGTCCTTTTAAATTGGCTTTACTTTCAATTGATTTAAAATTGTAAATTATAGTATAAAATAACAACGTTACGACCGAAGTGCTCATCAAGAGTAAGAAGAGGAAGTCAGCGAAAAAGCCATCAAAAGGAAAAAAAGGGAAGACAACAATACTTTTTTAGATATTTAGGATGAGGGATTCACGTAGGTAGGACGCAGCAAGCGTAATAGCATTGGCAGAGTGATCGTTTTCCGCAGAAGAGAAGGTTAACAAATAACCATATATATATATATAGATCAAAGAACACATGATATCGTTTGTAGAGTTGTTATATATTACATGCTCAAAAAAAAAAAAAAAATATATAGCGTGTTGAAAATGCTAGAGTATTTGGTACAATTTGTGAAACCGAGCAAGCGGGTAAGCGGCCTGTAATCATGCAAATGAGTTAGCCTCGATACACGATTCAGGAGCTGCAACAGCCGTACGCGTACGTAATGGAAACGTGCACGAACATAACCTTTAAAACAGAAACATCTCTACGACGTTTTCACTTATAAAACGCCACTAATGCACAATGGCAATGTTTGTATATCATTTGTATATACTATGTCAGAAAATGCTACTTGGAAAATTATTTTTTCAGTCAACAAAGATCAAATTTTTATTGAATTCGAGGACTGGTCGAATATTTTTTTCGAGAGAACCATTAAAACAACCGTACGTTTCATGTTATTTGCATACGGTATGCGTCACGGCAATCTGTTTAGCTAACATGAAATATACTCTACGTTTTGTTCAAGCTTTGCTAGTTGGCTGCCTCAAGACAGATAGTAGATGGGCGACTTACACGTAAAATATCGCCAGCCATAGCCAAATACCGTTCTGCCCACCTAACTTTGCCGCGTTTGAAGAAGCTCGGAAATCAAATGTCCTTAGCAGAAAAAATATGCGCATGTTTGTGTGGCCTACTGAAGTACCTTTTTCTTATTTAAGCAAAAGGCTGGCTTATTGCCTAACCTTAATAGTGTTCGTTTCACCGATCACCGAGATTGAATCTCATGACAGGGCGTTCTCGAAATTCATCAGTCGATTATTGTTGGGTTTCCTTTTTTTCTTGCTTCCGTTTCTGTTGCTGCTATCCCGAATCAAAACCCGAAGAAATCACCTATTTTGTCCCCCAGCCCTTTTTTTCGTGGGTCACGCAATCCGTCATTCCGGTACTGTTGCCATCAATGCCGCCTATACTATGCCACAAGGGCCGAAAAAAAACGCGCACCTTGACTACATCTCTCTATGTCTCGAATTTTACATCCGGTATCGCCGTTAAATATTCTATCAGACGGCTCGCTCCCAGCACGAGACGAAGTCTTTCTATATTCGGGTTTGAAGCTAGGCCTTAACGTGTCCCTGAGATTAGCGGCTAAATACGTTACCCAGCAAACTGCCTCGGAAGCAAAGCTATTCCCACCTACCAAACTCTGACCTAACTGAGCATGCTCGACTCTGGTGCAGACTGCTTGGCTCTCTAGAAAGATAGCGCTCAGCGTGCTGCGTTACAGAGTAGGAAAGGGTCTAATTTGCTGTAATGTTCGGAGCAACAGCGCGGTTTGTTGACGAGATGTGGCACCTTGTGTAGCAACGCAAGAGCGAGTGGCTAAACCCATCGATTTGAAAGATGAAAAAGGAGAAAAGAAAAATGTCTAAGTTTTTTCTTCTTTTTTTGTTTTGTTCTTTTCGCGTTCGGCTCTGTAGTTTTGTGGGGAAAAAAGCTTCCCATAGTTACCGTCGCAGGCATCTAGATCTATTACTTTCGTCACTAAAACAACCATCGAACTAGCCTTCAGAGCTCATAAAAATATGCTGATTCCTCAACTTGAGCTGTAAGCATTTTCAAATCTTGCTCCTTCTCGATGGTTATTACCGATACCCTGGGGTTAGTCTGTTTAGTGGGCTGCATGGCTGTGTGGCTGACGCCCCGTTGGGACGTTTAGGCTTCTCTCTGGAGTTCTCCATAGGTTTTTCTTTTCCTTCTTCTTATCCTCTTCATCCTGTTTTGACCTGTACACGCACCGAAAACTCAATTTTGTGGTCGGGGATCAGAAATTGGGATATGGCTAGATACAAGCGGAAGCAGAGACGGACATTGGTTGCCCAAGGCCATTCCCTACATTTTCATCAAATACCTTTTCCTGGACGGCGTCGTCCTCATTCTCTATTCATTCAACTGCTATGGATGCCGTGGTCGCTTATTTCCTTGCGCTTCCTTTTCTCGATCCAATTTAAAGGACCCATGAACGGGTGACAGTGGTCGCCGAGAGGGGATGCGAGAGGGGTGGGGCGGAGGGAGGGGGGTAACAACAAAAGAGGATGACAACAAAGTGTACAACACCATAAAATGCAGATAATAAAATGAAATATCTGAATTACCATTGTATAATACGCGTACCTGGAATAGTGGTATCATGCCGCCTGTGCTATCTTTGTAAAACGAACGTCGAGTACAAAGTATTTTCTATCTTGTTTCGAGCAATTCGACTCCTTAGTGGTTCGAAACAAATGCATACAAAATGGGAGCCAATTTTATTCAAAAATGAAAGGAAAAACACTCGATACCGAAACACGTGTTCATGCATATCAATATACAGTCAAAAAAAGCTTTTGTATTAGCCAGATTTACTTCGTCACTGGCCGCTATACGCTAGCGTCGGCAGACTGGATAACTGATCTTAATCAGAAATTTCCAGAAAAAACTCCCAGATAGTTTCCATTTCTGATGTGTACTCGGAAACTGATTGGTTCGTCCTTGCAAGAGATTTGACAAAATTACATACTTCCTCTAACAACCTTGAAAAATACCTCAAAGCAGCAATTAGATCAGATAAACTCTGGGCTGTCGTCGAGACTCGAGCAAGTCGGTGCGACATGATCCGCGTGGGTTACATTTAAGACTGTTTGATTAGAACGACCAGTTCTGTGTTGTTCGATGACAGCTCAGAGATCTGCAACGTACGCCTTTGTTTAGATCTAACTTCTAGATCCGATCCATACTATTCGTCATAGTTTTCGCTTTAGTTGGGAACAAAGTTCTCATGTGATTTGCTTTACGGTTCGTAGTTAGTCCATTTGTAAAGTTCTTCTATGCAACCTTTTTTCTATATCTTAAATAGGCGTACAGTTGCCTACAATGTCTATTGTCTATCATTAATAGTAGTTCATCGTTCGGATTTAATTTATATCGATTCTATGCCCAGCGCATGCTTTCATTTAGATCTGGCAGCAATGCAGAGTGCAATATGTAAGAAGATTTTTGTAACTGGGTTTTATGTACAACAGGTGGCCACTAATGGTCCACGACCTGCTAACTTTTGAAGTTCGTCGATAAAGTTTCTTAGTATGTGTGCAACGTGGAATAGGAATAGTTACCTGGATGCGGTATACACGACTGAGCTAACAAACTTAAGTTATTTATTGTTGATCCTTGATGTATTCGCGTTTCTTGCGAGTTGGCGGATTATGAGATTATGTTTTTCGGTATATGACACTATCTATAGTGTGTATTCTTTAATTTATTATTGGGCGCTAGAAGATACATTATGTCATGAGCGCTCGGCCCAAATCATGTTGAATTCGCTATCTTCGCTCTGTAAATAACACATGCTTTAAAAACAAAGAACACCTAATTAAATAACATATTACTCCGAAGACCCCTTTCAGGATTTCGGCATGAGTTATGCACTTCATTCCGTATGGAACTACTCACTATAGTTTATACCGAAATACAAACTTATCGCTGCATATAGATAGATGATTTTGAATTTTTACATCCGGCGTCGGCGTTAGATATTAGATCTTGTGCATGGACAATCTTAAGGAGCTGGATTTTTTTGGAGGCAGACGACCCTTTTTTGACGTACGTTACCTTGGATAAGGGCCTTCAATCAGCTGATCAGACGGGCCCCGGGATAGGTTCCAGAAAAATGCACTCACAACGAGTCCATAGTGAATTAAAACAGATAATTTATGTTGTTGTGTATCAGACACTAGAAAAAAAAACTGCACGGCATCAGATTCCGAATCCAATTTTACCACTAATCCATAGCTTCGCTCAAAAATTAAAGTATTCTAGTGCCTATCTTACTTTCCCTTTTGCTTATTCTTCCTAATAGCTAGGTACCCGTATTTATTGGCAAATATTCGACTATATCACTGAACACGAATAGTGCTTTTTCGGTCTACTGCCAACTGTTTAGCAGCAACCACGATCTAGTTTAACGCTATCCTTTCCACCTGGGACGACTAGACCTACCCAGTAGCCCAGTTTGCTTACTAACTACGCTGCCTAGCCTCGTCGAAATGCCACCGGTACCTTCCGACAACAGTGAGTTACAGTAAGTGCTTAGTACAACGGGCCGGAACATTTGACCCTGATCGAGAGCCATCGTTGTGACCCTCTCCGCCACTTGCCTCTAGTTCCCTTTGGTAGAGCCTTTGCATCCTATGTCCGCTCGTCCGGGAAGCTGCAGTGGAGGGCATTGTGCCAGCTATAAAGACACTTGTTATCGTCCACTACATCCTACGCTCCGCCATTCCACACCCGCTTCTCCTGTTCTATCCAGCTTTCTCTTCTCGTTTGGCTCACCGTTTCCCACCTATATAAAAAGAAGTTTCCGCTTGGGTCTTCCCTCGGTTGAGACCTCACAGAACGTACACACACAGCAGTTTCCAATCGGCCTCGGCAACGCGCTAGACTGTCTGTTCTTTCGTGCTGCTGCTGCTGGTAATGTACGATGCCAGCAACGTACACCGAGGTTGTTGCCAGTTCCGGCCGCAGTCACTGTGCCCCAACCCAGTCTAGCAATGGCCGACATTTCCGCGTTGTTTCCCGAGAATCACCCAGCACTTCTCACCCAGCTGTGAAGACACTATGGTTACGCCAGGATAGCATAGCAGCAGTAAATAGGTGCATGGAAAAGAGTTTCTGAGCAAAAAAGAGAGAGAGAGAGAGAGAGTCACTGCGAAGCTTGAGAAGCTCTCGATTTTCTTTTGGTTGGCGAAAAAGCGGCGCGTTAGTGTAGTGAGCTATGCGGAGGCCGCCGCAACGCGACCTGCTAAAGGATGAGTGCGCGATGGTAAAGACGGTAGTAGTGAAGAAGGGACACATAAATTACGACGATGACCGGACCATAAGACCTCGCAGATTCGAGGACAGAACGGCCATATTTTTGATGCGGAACGAATAGATTTTTTTGTGATGTAGTAAACCTATACCTACCCGTGTATACATATGTCCTGTCTATGATATACGATTACAATGACCGCTACATTTGATTATAGCTACTGAAAACAGGTAAAATTGTTTTGTATAGTACTTAATAAAGCCATAACTCATTTATTTCAACTAACAAACCTCGTAGTTCAAAATGCTTTAGCTTTTGACCTTCACTAACAACGCTCTGAGGTACGTAAAAAATGAATATTTTCGAAAAAAAAATATCCACAGTTAGCAACCGGCATTAATATGTTCGTTGGAAGAAAGTTCAGCTTTTTGCGTAAATTTAGTGATCCTGGCAAGGGGTTCGCGTCTCCAATAGTGAGCAGGACCTCTTTTGTCGAATATATACCCGTTTTCTTAAACAGCACTTGATGAAATATAGTGATCCACTCGAATTGCTCAAATGTATTAGTTTGGCTTGCACACATTTAAAGAGAGAGTATTAGCTAAAATGCTTTTACCATGACTGTCATCCATCTTCGCTCAACCTTATATTCGCCAGGAGAAAAGCCGCTGAGGTTGGCGAGTGTTTGATAACGATGACTCTGTATGAAGCTCCTTCTCGATGCGAACAAAAAGATCAATCAAACCGGTGAGATGGGATTCATTTGTCTACGGGTCGATGTTGGGGGCGCCACTCCTAGCAAGAAGGCGCTTCGTATGCACAAGACCATCGATACACCCGGTTACATGGGTGAGCACCGCCGGTTTTAAAAAACCTTAGCGAGCATGAATGACGTACAGGTAATCTCCCTGCCCGAACAAACGTGGATACCCACGAACGATGTCCTTTTAAAAAAGTTTTTGACGACCCTAGTGAAACATTGAATCTACTTTTTGACCTTAGCTGTGGAACCCATACTATGAGAGGACTCTCATCCCAAATATGCACGTCCTGTGATAGAGTCTACGCGTGGTTATTTTTTTTTGTTTATCATGAACAGTTTGCGACTAAACGTGGACTACGTAAATAAAGCGTGGATGGCCTCAGCACAGCGGCTAAGAGGCAAGGCGGTCTGAAGCCTACCAGTCCTGCCATACACATTTAGCAGCACACTGTCGTACTTCGATATGAGCATGTACTTCACTACGTATTGAAATGTAAATATCCGACGAAATAGTACGCACGACGAGCAAGTCAACATCCACCCATATAACCATTCCATAGGCAAAGCCGCCCAATTTGAAATTGGTTGGCCAAAAACTAAACCAATGTCCGTGTCTCTTTCTCGTAAGAAGTCTACCATAATTTACGTGGGAAATACTCTGTTTTTCCCAATGAAGACTTCCAGGTCAATCTCAGACGATCGACTGAGCGTGAGACAGCGTCTAGCTTCTGCAGGTAGCCTGATCGACAGTTCTAAATAGAGTTAAAAAAATACACAGTGTTGAACAATATACATCGCAAATGTTCACCGTCGCACCGCTGCGCGTCGCTATATTATAGCAGAGTGGTATGAAAGCAGCACTTATTAGGAACTAATCTATTATACTAGGGTGGTTGCCTTATAACTCCAAAAAATTTTATCGCATCTAAAAAATCATTGATTTTTTAGATGCGATAAAATTTTTCGTCTAAGTTTGCAAGTTTCGCCCACGTGTGTTCTCGCTTCATATATAATATAGCTAATTTTAAAAAGCTGTAGATCAATACTATGAACTTTATATATATATCTTTGTAGTTGCGCTACCTGGCTACGAGGGATTAGAGAGAGAAGTGTCAAAAGTTTATGGGCATAACTCGACGTAACTAACCTGACAAAGATGCCACGGCATATTCCTCATCCACTTTTAAAACTGCATCTCTCGGTTCCACGGTCTAGTTAGTAGTTACACAGCAATATTATAAACGATGCTAGTGGAAAGCAATATCATGTACATCAATTTTCTAATCGAACCGCAGTGTTCTAGGTCAGACCGTGGTGGAACGCTGAATGCTCAACGATTAGGACCATACAAGATCAGGCAAAAGAACGAGCTGTTCAATGCGACATGTGTAGCTGCTACCTATCCTCAATTTTTGCTCAACACGCTCCATAGGCGCACCTTAAAACTCACGTCACCACAGGCAGGAAACCAGTCTCCTAGCTTAAGCAGCAATACGGCCATACTTGTGGTTAGTGAATACTAGAAACTTCCACAGCATGTCTTGTATACCGCGATAGAATTATGATCTATGTTTACATTATGTCTCTGTATATAACTTTGGACTAGTTGTGCCGAGTATAGCCAAATACAAATGAATACACAGAGAGGCAGCACAAAAAGTGTCTCTAAACATAAACAGTGATGACTCCTTTATTAGAAAGGAGTCATCACTATAAAACAATCATTATAGTAATGATTATCTATATACTGTCTGTGCTCGAGTACAATTAAACCGCGCAGCCTCGGCAAACTCGGTAGTTTGTTCTACAAGTGTTTGAGCTTAGCCCGCCTGCCCCTTTAGAAGATGGCAGCCCATTGCAGTGACTCTAATTGTCGAATCGAAAAAAACCCGTCTTCATCGGCGAGTGTAAATTTACTATTATAGATGGGATTTTCACTTACTATTTGGGTGCAATGCTATTAATTTTATTAATGAATTTGACGTATGTGTTCGAACTGTACCTGACACTGATTCCCCCTCTCTCTCTCCCTCTCTCTCCCCCCCCTCTCTCTCCCCTCTCTCTCTCTCTCTCTCATATCTGCATCAGGCCGACGCTACTGTAGTTTTACCAGTGTCATCCTTTACTACTGATTCACTTAAGAGTTTACTCGTGTCCTTATTCTTAAAAATCTTCCTCCACCATGAGCCACCTTTCTTCATGACGTCGAGCGAACGTACGATTTTGTGGTCAGATCCATGGGTAACGAGATATAAATCCTTTGCCATTTTGATAGTGCTCGCAAATCGGGGATAGTTTTCATTGTGTCGTTTATTCCAACCTAATTTTACCATCGATTCACAAATGCTAAATAGAATTGGTTCTAATGATAGTATCGATTCAGCTCCTTCTAATGCCCGCGTGCCGTATTCAACGCTCTCGTTGTAACGGCCAAGTTCAGCACAAGTCCACTGCATTTGAATGAGCAACCAGTAGACATAGAAGTTACTATCTGGTTGATTTGCAAGTTCATTGAGAAACTCTTTTCCAATAGTTAACCAATCTTCATAGCCGTGGGACACTTCAAACGTATGCTCAATCTTTGCGACGAGCTCTTCGTCAACTGCACTGGTTTCAGGATGACGAGACTGCCATACGCACTTCGTACAGTTGCATATAAAATAGTAATTGTTAAGTAAACGATTTTGACGGGTCGCTAACGGCAGCGTCGGTGGGATGTAGTGTACGGTCAGCGTTAACGGATCATGAACTTGTATATCACGGAGTGCCCGTAGGGTATACTTTCGTCCGTCGAAAATTTGCACATAGTCAGTAGGACCACACGAGTGATTCATCTTCGAAACGCCGAGATACACAGCTCGCCCTCGAGAGAAGTATTGCGGTGAGTTATGGTCGACTAGGGAATGGCAGTTGATGCGACATCGCTGGAGAAGGTCGAGTGTCTCCTCGACTGTAGTGACGATGTGGCTTTTGATTAAATCAAATATCATTTGTGCCCGGCTTTCGGCATATTTACGTTCTTCAGCTGTCAAATGATCGATGTGTCCGATAAGATCCTTGATCGTTCGTCGACAACCGAAATAATCGCCGACTGATTCGCAGCCAGTACGACGCTCGCGGAGACAACGATCGATGACCCGGATCACAAGGCGCGTTTCCTGATCCGGCAGATCGTCATCCTTCCCGCAACTCTGAAGGACCTTACATTCCAAATCGTGGTAGACTTTGTCCTTTCTCTATATATTCAGAAAAAAGCAGGGTCGAAAGGTATAGAATTACTTCAAGTGACATAACAGCCAGCGACAATGGTCCTACCGCCTATAAATGATTACGAAACCGGGGCAGGGACAGGTATATGGCCAATTATTCATACAGTGCTACAAGTTCCTTTCTGGAAAAGATCCCGATATCAAGTACGCATATAGCAGACGCGCATAGGACAAGAGCAGTACTTGCGAGCTGAGCCTGAGATAATTCGCTAACAATAATCTCCAGGACCAACTATTACGTGAGGCTACCTAACCTAGCCATTTTCATCAGTTACCTTGCAATCCTTATTACAATAGGTTATCCAGTTACACCACGAACAACGAAGGCCGAAACTTTTTTTAATACAGTAACTGCAAACTAGTCCGAATAATTCCGAATCAATCACATAGGCATACGGGTCATCCTCAATCATAATTTCACCCGCGGTGTAACGAAGAGGTAAGCTAGGTCCGCCATTTGACGTCTTCGACCCATTCCACTTGGAGAGCATCGAATATGATACAACTGCCGGCCGCCGCGAGGCCCGGTTCGTTGTTGCTCAAGATGGCTAGTAAGCTTATGACTATCACGTGAGAGATATGCAATTACCACTAGTAGGCCTGGACAGAAAAATTCAAAATTCGTTCAAAAATCCAGTTCAAAAATTTAATATAAGTAACGACGTTTAGATAGCTTTCAATAGGGTTAGCAGTTCGTAAGTTAATAACACTTAGCAGTTTGTTATTGCGGTTTGTTATTGGGAAAAAAAAATAGCAAATATCCGGCATCGACGTGTACTGTTGTGTATTTGAAAAGATTCGTATTCACAACGTAACTCGACACAATGTGTTTTAACTACTGGTTAAAAAATTGTCTGTTAAAGCCATTTTGTTAAACAAGGCTATGGCTAAAAATCGTATGATAGCCATCATTTTTGTTATCATGCCAACAAAAAAATGAAGTGTAAGAAACTACCGTATGTTTATTGGCCTACTATACGTTAATAGTAGGTCGAAAAAAGAGCCTTCAACAGGCTAACTGTAATCGTCACCGCATCTACAAAAAACACTTATTTTTTATATATATATATTAAAAATCCCTTTTTTAAATAAAACGTGCAATAAATATATAAAATTGCAAATAAAATTTGTGTGCTGAAGGCATTCAGGTGAAGTGCGCGTCAGAGATGTAAAGAATACAATTTGTGCAATATTCTTTTATCTACTTATGTTTTATTCTTATTTATTATTTCATTTTGTTACAATTGTTACTTCACAGAGCTAATTACTACATATTGATAATTGATTAATATGTTATTGACTAATAATTTAAGGTACGTATAAACTAACACTCCTTCAAAACACATGAAAGTGCGATAGCTAATATAAGACTTTCCACGATGATCATCACCGGTACATCAAAATCAGACCTCATCGTTATACATCAGCGCCCTCATTACTTCGCCTCTGACCAATGTAGTCGGACCTATTTTACGCTACGCTTGACAACGAGCCAGTTGTGGATTGGAACCAATCTTACTTCTTGATACTGTTAAAATAGCTAGGCGTGCCGTAAAGTTTTAACTGTAATATTGCCATAAAGCCTAGGACATATGCTCACGGCCCTCCTAAATGACGTCCTTAAAGTCTTCGCCCCATTCGTGGCCTAGGCCGCCTGACTACGTAAAGCATTCACTCTTGATGAGGTCTCCTTCCATATTCCTATAAGTCCTGAGCTTCGAGATCGCTTGTGTGGCAGCACGACCTTCCCATATGTCTCTCCAACATTGTTTGAATGCTGGCAGGGTTCTTTTATCTCCGTTTTCCTATCCCGTGTTGAGTATAAAGAACATTTAGCTTGCATCGTGAATAGGCTAATTTATAACTCAAGCTTTCTACCACGTCGCTGTTCACCTTACCCTACTTCCAGAAGGACAACAGAACTGCAGTGAAGACGGATCATTGGATTCTTAATAACTGCCTGATGAGCAATGATGAACAACAAGAATATTTTAAAAACAAAATGTCTAGGCACTATGTTTCCAATGTTTGCGAACCAATTTGAACAGCTGTAGGCGGGTCATTTATAAATCGTAACGCGGAAGAACCTAGGTCACAACAAAGTGTCCACGGAAATACATCGTAAGAATTGATTTTCTGATTCTCTAATCTTTTCGCTTTGTTTACGTATACTCTTTCGTATCATTAAATTCGTATGACCAGAAAGAAACGGCGATACGCTAACCCTTTACCCGACGTCGCTCAACCGTGTGCGTTATTATAGTAGTTACTATCTCCCATACCTAATAAATAGCCTTATAGTAATTGCACGGCATTGAGAATCAAAGGATTATATGTCAGAAGCAGACTCACGGTAAAATCTGACTTAAGTTTATTAATTTCAATTCGGCAAAGCCATACATTTTTAGATATCATTGAATATCAGACAAATCCTGTAAAGAAGCATATGCGTCAGGTTTGATCGGCAGGTTCAATGAAATACGAACGGAAGTTTAGCTTAATTGCCGGATTGGGATCGATGGACGTATCGGTGGAGGATTCGGTGCCGAGAACCTTCCTGTGGGACTGGGAAACCTGGGAAGTTGCTGAATGATTGGACAGCGCGGGGTAGTAGGATTTCCAGTAGCTAAGCACGGCCTAGATGGCACCTGTGAGAACTGTGGGGGAAGCACAGACGCAAGTAGCCGGGGTAGATAAGTCATCCAGGGTTGCCAAGTCATGGACGGGGTAGCAGCGCCAGCATCGCCCAACTGATTAGCTCCTGGAAAGGAATGAGCGTATCTAGGTCTTCCCGACTGACCAAATACCGTCGGATTACAAGGCGGCAAAGTGTTTCCGCGTTGGAAATCACCTGCTTGATGTGCATACTGATACGCGTCTTCGCCAGCTTTTTGCATGGACTCCAGCGCTCTATATAGTTTGTGATTCGCGCCATGAGTTAGTACGAACAGACTCTTGGCCAACTTAACAGCTTGGCCGAAAGCTATCTGCTTTTTGCTCTCCGGTTTATGCCATCCCAACTTTATCATCGATTCGCACATGCTAAACAATATCGTTTCGATGGTGGTAACTATATCAGTGCTTCGCAAGGCTCGCGACCCGTAGTAGATACTCTCCTCTAAGTGGCCCACCATCGTGCACGTCCACTGCGTATGTGTTAAAAGCCAATTGACGTAAAAGTTGCTATCAGGAAGATCGTGGAGCTTCGCAAGAAGCTCTTTGCCGATATTATACCAAGCGTTGTAGTCGGGGGCTGTCTGGAACGTTTTCTCGATACGGGATACAATCGCTTCATCAGCCTCTGGTATTGGGTGTCGGGCCTGCCAACAGCACTTAGCACAGTTACATATGAAATAATAATTGTGCAGAAGATGTTTCTGGCGTTGCGCAAACGGCATATTTGGAGGTACGTAATGTACCGTCAGCGTGAGTGGATTATCGACCCGAATATCACGAAGGGCCCTCAAAGTGTATTTTCGTCCGTCGAAAATCTGCACGTAAGGAGCTTCGACACAAGAGTGATTCATCTTCGATACAGCCAAATAAAGAGCACTACCACAGCAGTAAAAGCGAGGTGAATGATGATTTAACAAAGTAATTTTGTTGATACGACATTTCAGCAGTATTTCAAACACTTGGTCTCGTGATGTGTCAACGTGCTCCTTTACCAAACCGAATATGTAGTTAGCTCGTCTCGTGGCTTTTTCACGCTTCGTCAGGTTTAGATCAGCGGCATGACTCTCTAGGTCGTAAATCGTGCGTCGATAGCCGAAGAAATCACCAATGGAGTCAGCGCCTTGCTTGCGTTCACGTACACAGCGATCGAGAGTTCGTATCACAAGGCGCGTTTCCTCATCTAATTGTTCATTGATTCGCAGCCTAAGGACGTTACACTCGAGATCGTGATATGCTTTATCTTTCACCTGTGAAAAGGTAGGAAAACGTTGTGTTACCCAATTGCGTCAGAACGACCTATGGTTCTATCTAAACATTTATGTACGTTTTGTTCAAAAAGATGCGGTAGTGTCCCGGCCCGTTAGGTCGGCTTAGGTTCAACAGAATCATGTAATCACCTCACACTCGGTATTGCAATACTTCACGACGTTGCACCGAGAGCACACAACGTTTGGCCGCTTACGCACGCAAAAGCTGCACATGATTTTTAACAGGTCCTGATCGAGGCAACAGGCATACGGATCCTCCTCAACGATCACTGAACCCGCTGGGAACCGCAAGGCCGAACACATATCGGACATTCTCAGTTCAGTGAGATTCGTCCACAAAACTTCAACTCGGCTCGGCTCGGCTCGGCTCGGCTCGGCTCAGCTCAGATCAGATCAGATCAGACTACCGATTGGTTTTATCTACTTCGTAGCTTCGTCCAAAAAGCAGCCGGCGTATACGTATATTATTGTAATCTGCTAAATACTAATAATGCTACGCCTATTCGGTGCGTGTTTTTTTCGAGCGCGCAATTCATGCAGACATTAGTTCAATGTATAAAATCAAATGTTCTTTAAATTACTGCCACAGTATCAATGCCGAACGATAAACAAGAACGTTGCGATTGCTTAGCGAATAATATACGGAGTTTTTAAAAAATGGCGGGAGGTTTAGTGTCAAGCTCAACCTAGAAATCAGACATTGTGTGGAGGCGTAAGCTTCATTGACTGTTTCGTTGGTGCTTAAGGCCAACTACCAGACATTAACTTAGCATAGGTATTAAAATTCGTGCAGACTGTGGCCGTGAGTTATTTTATTGGCTCAATCCTTTATTGCACCCGTAGGAAGGTCTTTTGGAATACAGCAACGCATGGTTACGGACATGCGAACGGAACAGCCATTCATGATGGTTCAGTCCATAAGCGCTTCCGTTTATTAATTAAATCATGTATAAATAGGGCTTTATTTGTCCACATAAACCGTGGATTGTTTGTCTCGTTGGTGCGACATGAAGCAACGATGCTTCGTCCTTATTAGTCGCAGGCGCTTGACCCTGCAAGTGACCGGAGCAGTCATGTTCCATGTAATTACCATGACGAACATACACATATACGCACATGTTATGTTATTGTTACAACTCGAAATTTCGCCCGCTTCACAAAAAATCAGGAAACGACTGGTCTGAGTCATCTATGCAAAGTGTATCGTGCAGCAGCAGCAGCAACAACAACATCTTGAGCAATTGTCAGAATCAACAAAGGTCTACTAATAGATTACCGCTTACCTCGCCGAAATGGCAGGATGATCGGTAGACTCGGCTAAAGCATTGCCATGGGGAAACTTAAAAAACTGCAATACATTAAAAAATTATTAAATGCAGCTTACCCTACTACCTCAGTGTCCACGTCAACTTTTTTAGGTACAAGCTATTTGAGAACAACATATAAACAGGGAAAAAGCAGCATATCTATGTGTGTTTTTTACTGCTGAGATATTGGCCTTTGTGGTCGTGACCAGACCTAACAAGGTCCTACCTGAATAGGCCAGATGGACATTTAGGGTAGTTCTATACTTGCGACAATATTTGTGAGAACGACTAATAGTTTTCTACTTCTAGATTGGCCAGTCTAATATAATGTAAAGACGAGGTGGGATTTTGCCATTTCGTAGCCGTGCGTGTTACACAAGTGCTTATCTACCGTATGAATCGCATTTTCTGCCATTTTTATACATTTACCTAGTGCTTTTATTGAAGGTCTAGTTGAAGGCACTTCGCCAATCCAATTTTTATAATATCCGGTACAGCACTTAAATGATCATGGGCTCTGGATTCCATCTGGAAACAGTAGGTCTCAAGTCAGCATTTAGGTCAATCAAATACAATGTCTCAGCTCATGAGAACCTAAAAGCCTAAATAGGTTATCTAAATATTGACGCAAATCTATAATGTAGAATACCGAGATCGAACAAATTGGTAAAAATAACAATGTGTATTAGGTTAAAACCGCCTATAAATATAATAGAAACCATTGCGGGAAGCGAATCGAGTACGTGTTGAAATACGCGCGACTTTAACAGATCTGCACAGTTTTTTTTCCCTGAGTAACAAATGATCGCACTCAATAGCGTACGGAACTCGGCATGGAGAACAAACTAATGGTAAACACAACAAAGATAGCCTTTAGCGTATCTATGCTTTCAATTACAGGGTAAAGATCTTTATTTGAAGTAAAATGATCGATGAGTTATCCCTATAAAGGCAATTTATATTTTAAAGTAAATTAATCTAGTTTTTTAAAATTTTTTTTGAAAAATTTATTTTTCACAAAAAATATGACTTCATCTACTAAACAGTCTGCTGTTCTCTTTTAATTACTCATATTATAGTTATAAAAATGTTTAATCAAGAAAGTGTACATTAACCAAAATCTGAAAAATGCCTGTTGGCTGTTGAAGCTTTTACCAAAGTGAGCTGTATTATTATTAGAGTAAAGCTTACCATCTGGCTGCTATTAATTATAAGTTCAATCAGACAATGATCACAATTACTCAGTGATGATAGGTAGTTAACTAGTAATATATGGGTTAAATATGGGCGGATATAGCCCGTATAGGTTTTGCATGGGGTAAAGGCGAAATAATTGACTTGGAAGTTATGGTGAATGCCTGCTAAAGTTAGCGCAAAGTAAGACCCGTTCTTTCGGTGTCGCTAGAGCGAGCCAGTGGTAACGGTCGTTCGAGAGTTTCGCCAGTAACAGTACCTGAAAAGTACTACTTCAATAAATGCCATCCAAAATCTAGCATAAATTCGCATAAAATAAATAGGATCAGGTTTGTGCCCAGCGTCTTTCACCATATTCGATGCCTTTGATCAAGTTGCTCTTAGTTTCATCGTTTCCAGTTAAGTTAGGACGTAATTGACAAAGAACTTTGTTTCTGTCGGATGTGTCAGTTGATCGAGGAAGATCATTCCCTACAAATAGCTGTTTCGAAAAACACGCGTAATGCCTCTAGCGACGTCCTTATGAACCTCTGGTCCATAAGGAACCATAAATAAACAGGTAGTTTGTTAATAGATGCTTTTGGGCTAATAAAAGATTGGCCGGAATATAATTAATAACAAATGGATCATTAACTTAGACGTCACGGAAACATCTGTACGTAATTGGTACGAAGGTAGGAACGATTGATATTGGAAGTGGCGAGGTAAACAGCGCGTCCTTGTATGACGTTGTGTGCTATCACGTTGTTAGCTAGCTTGTGGGCGTTTATACGGCACTTCAATAATAACAGATTGACCGTTTAACCTAAGTATGTTTCGATGTAGCTCCGAAATGAATCTGCTATACGTTCAGCTTCGAAGTTTGGCGTGGGTCACAAGGTCGAAAAACGTGCGTCGATCTTCAAAGAAATAACCGATTCGTTAGATTCCCGGCGTTCACTGACGCAGCGATTCAACATGTAGCATGGCTCAGTATAAATTATGTAGGATACTTACATGTTTTTGGACATACCTCACACTCATCGCTACTATAGTTAGTGTGATTACCAGATAGGCACTTGATACCTGTCGCTCGAATGAAGCGGTTGGCACACACGTCAGAAACGAGTTTTATGCAAACGCTCCAGACATAATGATCACCTTCAAAAATGATTTGCCCGCTATGAAATAGAGGGATCCCTGTCATTATATCCTGTCACGGACCTAGTTGACTTCAAAAGCGTGAAATCCCCTTTAAGAAAATACTATATACAGCTTTTTCGTTATTAATAGAAATAACTATTATTTGTCATGGCTTATTGAACGTCAATAAAATGCATATTAGGTAAATACTTCAAACATTCACTTGCTCCTATATCTAGCTCATGCAGAAACACTAGAGTCACGCATAGGCCTTAAATTCATGCTGCTCGTAGGACCCGTAAATAGGATGCTACCATATTAGCTGACAGAGACCGGTCCTAACTGGTGTTGATGTGCGTTCATAGGTGTGAAATAGCAGAAACTATCAGTCGCGTCCCGTTGCGCATTTTCAGCGGTCTTGATAATTTTATAGCACTGATAAGATTAAAACTGTGGTACAATTAAATGCAACCTTACCTACAAGTCTATTTCAATGTGCGCATAGATAATTACGAACTTACGGATTTTAAGTTACCTGAGATGCTATCTCTGAGCATAATTTAAGCGTCATTTTCTTCGCTCGAATTGAAGCCTCGCTAGTTCCCTAAATTTTCTGCGGAGACTATCTAATGAATGGATTGTTAAAACTGTCTTATCTGTTGGACGCTAGATATCGCTTGTACCTCTAAATCTACTAGTTCTTAAATAATTTTCTTCGATGAGCATGTTGAAAGGGCCCCTGAAGATTTGAATCTTGACACCGTTGAAGATTACAGGAATGCCTGCTACGGCGAGAGTATTTTGATTATATTCCTTACGTAGACATGACGACTATCATGCTTTATGTGGATTTCGTGCAATTAGCGTTCACTTGGGCAGCTTTTTATTGTGAACTAGCGTCCAAACATTCGATGACTACTATCATCATGCAGAGTGTGAGGCCAATAGCAAGTTGCCTGTTTTGAATGCAACGTACTTTATACCATGATGAAAAGACGAACAAGAAAAGAAAAGAAAAGAAAAGGGTATTCTGCAAGTCACCTAGCTCTAGTGAATAGATTTGTTTACACAACTGTAATCTTACGAAATTATTTACTTCGCTTCCACAGTATAATAGTGCTTACTAAATAATATACTGGACAGAATATGAAGGTATAAAATACCCCCTAAATTGTGATGTTTTGAGTACTTAAGCTTTCCCACTGTGGGCCTTGACGCTATTCAATAGGTCGTAAGTTAATAAAATGAAAAAGTTCGATATGTGACCCCCGAGAATTTATGCTAGGTGTGATATTATCATTATTATAATCGTACAAATATGAAGTTGGACCGAATTTTTTGCTGTTTTTTTTTTTTTTTTTTTTTGACTTAACTATATTCTCATATGTTTTCTAACCGTAACACACTGTTGTGGGGGCGTGAACACCGTGAACTGGGAGTCGTTCCAGACTCCATAGCTACACATGTATGCATAGAAGTAATCAACAAATACTCTTATAACCATTTCTGGTATATATAGAGCCGACACAACGATAAAGACAATATAGTGCCACTTTAAGCTGGTCGCATGACGCAGTCGTGGACACAAAGTGAGAAATCGAACTCGTTACTGCATAAACAATACTGATACGATACTCTCAAAACACAGTAACTTTTGCAACTGTTTATTTCATATTATATATAGGAACAAGGACGATTCCCAGGCGACTGGGAAACCATTTAGAAAAAAACTATCGAAAAACTAATTTTTCCGTTGGTTTCAGTTTAATAAGAGCTGATACATCCCAATCTATAAGTTAGTTTTAATTCGTGCATGTCTTGAGAGCCGCTAATAAGGTGGTGGTAACGTGTCCTCTTATTAAGTATAGGGGCGTTCATTGGCCTAGGTTCAAATTCGAGCATAAACACTGCTTCGCATTGTGCTAGAAGTCAGCTGCCCGCCTGCTGGAAGACCTAACGGCGGTACTGAACCTCATTTCATCCCTAAAATTATAAAAAAAACAAATATTCCATCTATAAAAATATCTTGTTATCAATATCCTTTGCACGGGTTCAATTTTATTTAAAAATAAAAAAGCATTCATTCTGAGGGCCTGTTTGCAGCTTTTCAGTTACGGTTGTTCCGCACGTGGTCTTCTGTCATTCTCATGCCCGACTTCTTTGGAAACTACTTAATTCGCGTAGACAGCAACCTTGCCATAATACACTTTATTCATCTGCAGCTGCCGAGTATGTAAAATGTACAAGGGTAGATGTAGATAGGAAGAAATAATTGTCCCATACACAGGAAACGGACTGCGGCCATTGAAAGGTACACAGGACACCGTACAGGTGGTAGCCGCTGGAACCCGGATTCATTTCCCAATTGAAACTTAGTCACTTCATGATGATTAGGGGGTAAACGGACGGACACGTTTGACACATTAGCTTTGGAGTGGCCCCTTTAGGTGCTAAAAGCATCAGTTTTTTGCCAAAAATTTTGTACTGCAGCCTTTGTTAACAATTGCTAATTCCTATAATGCAGAACTTATTTTACATGCGCTATACATTTTGAAAATCAAATTCTAAAAGCGGTTTCTTCAGACCGAACCTGTAGATTAATGCCAGTTTACAGTGGTATGCTTGCAACAAGAGCGAGAAAAACCCAATCGTACAACTGCAAAATGATAAGAGCAGTGACCGCCTTGTGAAGCGTTTGCTTACGACTGCAAAAACTTGCAACAGACTGCGATTGTCGAACAATTTTCCTAAAACAAATGAGCCTTAAACTAGCTATCGTAGTAATTGAGCATGGCAGGCAGGCTTCTCTAGAACGATACGATAAGTATTACTACAGCGGTCATAGACTTATGTCATAACGCTTTTTGTTGTACACTGCTCAAAGAGCATTAGCTTATCGGGTAGATGAATAAACCTAGTGTAAACTATAAACTAAGTTTATATATATATATATATATGAAACGCATTTTACTTGCGCTCTTTTTTTACATCTTTACTTTTTGGTGGCAGGCCTCGGGGATGTCGCGCCTACTAGTCTAATCTAGTTTAAAGAAAAAAGAAAGCAAACAAGACCGGCGAGCTTAATCGTTTTCATCAACATTTTCGTACACTAACCCGACTTTTGGTAAACTAAATTAGTTTGTAACAATTCCTGCAACAGCATATAATAATGGATAACATTAAGGACGTGTAAAGATCTACGGACCCCGCTTGTCAATGTTTGGACTATTCAGTTTCTAAATACCTGCTTTTCGTTGCGATAAACTCGTAAATCAAAAGTAAAAGGTCGCAAGGCTTGAAGCAATTTTGTTTAGTAATTGGATTTTGGGTTGGGATTTGCCTATAACATTATGGAGGCATTTTCCTAATGGAACTCATACAGTGTAGGTGATGCGGACGAGTTCGTTGCGTCACAGGCCAAGATTGACCATACGGCCGTTGATAAGCTGAAGCGTACTTCGATCTTCCGTAAGGAAGGCAAGTTTCCGCCCCTCCACCGCGAATTTTGCCCATTGCGCTGTTCTTAATTTGTTCTTCGAGCATTTTCGCGAAACGTAAAAATGGCGTCGGAAGAGACCGGTACCAGTTAGCTGAAAGGGTAGTTTCAACCTCCGGGCTCTTTTGCTCGAACTCTGTAGCGTCAATCATGATGTCAAGCGATCGCATAATACTATGGTTCATACCATGAGTGAGCTTGTATAATTCTTTGGTAAACTGACGTGTTGTTAAAAAAGTTGTATGATTTTTATGTTCAGGTTGGGTCCAGCCCAGCATAACCATTGATTCGCACATTGTGTAGAAGATGCGCTCCAAGGATAGTACAGAGATGGAACCAAGCAAGGCGCGTGTTCCATAAAATATGCTCTCTTCGTGGTGACCCAGCTCCTTGCAAGACCACTGCATTTGGCTTAATACCCAGTTCACGTAGAAATTCGTCTCGGGAAGGGCCTTCAATAAATTGAGAAACTCGTGCCCCATCGTGTACCATCTGGAATATGGATATCGATTCTGGAACGCGGCTTCAATTCGAGCTACCAGTCGCTCGTCAGCTTCAGGTACATTCGGTTGCTGATTTTGCAGCTTGCATTTCGGACACTCGCAGACGAAGTGATAATTTTTAAGTAGGCGTCGCCGGCGGGTTTTAAACGGTAAAGTGGGTGGCACATAGTGAATAGTTAAACTCAACGGATTAGTCACTTCAATTTCAGTGAGAGCCCGTAGCGTATACTTGCGTCCGTCGAACACCTGGACATAGCTGACATCCACACAGGAATGATTCATCTTCGACACTCCCAAATAGACGACGCGACCCCGAACGAACGCATGGGGTGAGTTGTGATCAACAAGAGCGTGACAGTTGATTCGGCACTTATCCATAATGGTCAAAATTTCCTCGGGTGTCGTTTGGACATGATCTTTTGTTAGAAGAAAGAGGGTATGCGATAATCCTTTCGAGTTCGTTAGCTCGTTCGGCGAAAGTTTATCTAAATGTTGCATCAAATCATCAAAGGTACGCTTATGACCAAAGTAGTCACCCACAGACAATTTTTTGGAGTCACGTTCGCGGATTGAGCGGTCCAGGGCACGAACAACTAAGCGCATCTCGCCGTCAATTGAATGACCTCCTGCGGCACGTACCGCTTGCAGCACTTTGCATTCGAGGTTATGATACAAAACATCCTTATTCTGCAAACACAGTATAAACGTAAAGATGCGCACGATCGAATCATCAATAACGTAGATTGAGGCATAACAGTTTTCAGTATACTAACCACAACTTACTACGACTAACCTGTCGATGCTTTCGAGAAATACAACCCCTTACTCTTTACTTTAGGAATTTACGTCTCGTTGAGACAGCTAGCTCTCATCTTAAAATTTTGCCCGTTTTCAAAATCGGATCACCCTCCTTGTGGATACTAAAACGCGTATGAGAATGATTGCAACGCAAAATAGGTACTGGTTAATACCAGCCAAATTATTTGAAATAAACGTGTAATGAAGAATTCTTGAATGCACGATACATTTTTAATAATGACGTACGTGCTGCATCAATATAAACCGATATCTACAAACCCACCAGGTACCTTGCACTCGATGCTGCAGTAACTGAGACTATTACACAAAGGACATCGTACGCTGGACTCTCGACGGATGCAATAGCTGCATACGGATGCTAAGTACTGCGTGTCAACGGCGCAGGCGTAGGGCTCCTCCTCGATCATGATGTCTCCGGGCTTATAAACCCGGTGTAAAGCAGGGCTACCCTCCATTACCGTAACAGTTTTTCCGACTTGATTTAGGATTTGGAAATTGACAAGGTAAGGAAGATTTAGAAGTGAGTTTCGTCGTCCAGAAAATTTAGCGAGTCCAAAATCTCTGAGAGCGTTTTTACGCACATATAAAAGCATTCAGTATGCAGATGTTTGGTGCTGAGTATTTTTACGAGTTTCCCGTTTGATCGTGCAGTTTTCTGATAACGGTAGAGCTGGTTAGCCTGAATGGGCACGGGCTTTTCAGCAGCACTCATCTTATTTTCAACAAAGCTTGGCCAATCCAGAAACCCAGCTCTGTGGCAAATGCATCCGACATTGCTGATCAATAACAGCGTATCGCAGCAGCTGGTATTGGTGTAGATTTAAGCCGTATTGCACTAATCTATTTATTTCATTAATTTGGGTTTGATGTGGTTTCAGAACGGTTCCAGTATCATCATTACCATTATAGACATTCACTACCCTTCGTTTAATGGTGCCCTATAAATGCTGTCGGGATTCGTGGCGAGCCGCAGCAGAAGCTCACGGAACATATGCAAGCATTGACAAATCTGGGGCCAACTTCCAATTTGTGCCCGCTGCGGCTTGAGTGAGAATAGTCAACTGTGATTTCTCCTGAGACAATACACGACGAAAAGACAAGTCAAGAAGTAGACGCGCATCGCTTTCTTCTTTTCTGTTTCTAACTTCGAATGTGCGGATAAGTGCTTATTGTTATCACGGCGCCGCTACGTCACAATTTCTTTTTATCCACGATTCTTACCGTTTTGGCTGGAAATCGTCAGTAATTCTTCCCTCAGTGAGGAAGTTTTCATTGCCGCGCCATAGTCTTTTTATCTCATGTTCCTCCAGGGCTGCTGTAGGGGCTATTTTCATTTTACTAGCTAGCCAGCGTGCAGCAGACTCAGGCAAACACCACACGTCGTCCAATGGTCCCGTTTCGATTTCAACTTCCTCCTTTCGTCTAGAACCGGCTGCCTGGGATAGACATTGCACCAATTTGTAATTTCCACTTTCATAAGAACCCCTCGTAGTAGCTTTGTGTGTGTTCCACTCACTGTGTTCAACCTCGGCAAAATGCTGTGCTAGTGATGCCCCTAAAGTCTTCTATATCGAGTCGAGCCACGTCTACAAATGTAGATTGAGTAGGGCGTGGGAAGGAGAGCTGCGGCAAGTGGAGCACCACGACAAGATAGGACAAGGGCAAGTTTTGCCGCGAGTTTTTTTTTTGCCAGTGTAAGCGGGCCATGAAATGTCATTGTGCGATATAGATGGGGGCAATAGCCTGGTCAACAGAGGCTCCATTCAGCAATTTTTCAGCCCAACAAAAAATTTTCCTAAAGTTCAGAGGAGCTTACGACAAATGTCATGCTTCAGATTGGATGCCTTCCTTTTCCCATTTCTGCCGAAACAGTTCCTTAGCAAAGATTGTCCTGCAGTAAAGCACTGCTTTTTATTACTAAGTAAACAAGAGACTACAAAAAGTTAGATATTAACACCGTTTTGATAATCGAGTTTAATGTGGTCAAACTATCTCTTAATAGGCGCTCATTGCGATACACAAACACTTGATATTAACAGCTCACTGTGACGTTCTCACTGTAATTACGTTTGACAAACATGAACGTCATCAGTTTTTATTAATAACGTATTCGCAATACACACCATATATATATATATATATATATATATATA